>NC_041398.2:148999126-149302460 GCF_900747795.2 Erpetoichthys calabaricus | reverse complement strand
AATTTAAACTTTAGGTTTACATGGTGCTTTGTTTCCGAAGTACCTGCACTCATGAATATGTCTGTATACGTCAGTCGCTTCATATTCTTTTCCTACATTATCAATTGTGTAATTTATTTGAACAGGTTTGATTCATCGAAGTGATCACTCGTGCTGCGTTTAGTCAGTTCACATGAGCCGCTCTCTTGTGTGATGTTGCGATGTCCACGGCTTTATTTAATGTTAGCTAAGACCCGGCACTTAAAAGTTTCTCGCTACAGCAATTTTAACTCTGTTACAAAGTGATCCAAAGTCTCGTTTATACCTTGTGACTTCTCATTAAACTTGTATGTCGCGAATATGGTATTGCAAACAGTAGCGGGAGCGTTTCTATAAACTTAATTTAAACTTACAGTTTACACCGTGCTTTGTTTCCTCAGTAGCTGCACTTATGAATATGCTTGTATGCGTCACTCGCTCGCTTCTTATTGTTTCGCTGCCTTCTCAATTGTGTAATGAATGTTTTCTTCAGCGCTCTTTGGGGCTCTTCCTTATTTTGTACATACTTTGTTCACAGTCAGTTCACGTGATTACGTGGGTGGCGTGATGATGCGATACGCAAGTCCGCCTCCCACGGCCAGTGAGCTGCAGTCCATTACAGTATATGGACAAAAAAGAGGTTCCAGTTATGACCGTTAAGCTTTGAATTTCGAAATGAAACCTGCCTAACTTTTGTAAGTAAGCTGTAAGGAATGAGCCTGCCAAATTTCAGCCTTCCACCTACACGGGAAGTTGGAGAATTAGTGATGAGTCAGTCAGTTAGTCAGTGAGGGCTTTGCCTTTTATTAGTATAGATCTGGTTTGTACAATGCTATATACTGTATACACTGCCATTCTTTATTATATTCTGTAAGTGCCTTGAGCATGGGAAAAGCACTATATAAATAAAATGTATTATCCTACAGTAACTGCAAAGATGTTAGATCTTCTTTTTGTAAGTGGCACTATCATTTTTGGCATAAATCACAATAATCATGAAGCAAGAAAGAAATCAGAAGGAAAATAATGAATAGAATAACAAAAATGAAAAAATGAATTAGTACTTGTATATTTGTACTGTTACTAACTCTGTTCCTCAGAATTGTAGTAACTTGAGGTAATTTTTTAACATCAATAAAAGGAGCTTAAGCAGCATATCCTTTTGTCAAGGGGTTCAAGTTTCCATTTCAGTAACAAGTTATGATTTTAAATAAAAATGCCTTATTTCACATGAAGAATAATAAAGTGAGATATATATTCAAGTCTTATTTGAAATTATTGGAAATTGTTATTGGTTTAAAATAGTTTAAAATAAATTTTTAATTTTGAAGTTAAAATCTGTAAAATCAATACACAGCCTTACAATTGGCTTTAATCAGAAATAATCTAGATTCTTAACAAGTAACTGAGGATACGTGAAAAAACAATAATGAATAGATTTAGCTTTAAATCCATTTAGCAGTGATGATAATACCTTCATTGCAATGACAGTTTGTACAGTGCCACATTTCTAGACTGCATCTGTTGACTTATATATGTTTTTTGCTCAACAATGAGAAGTCATTAGAATTTGCAGAAGTTGTGGGTTAATGTTTTGAACTTAATTCTAATTCCGAAAAGGGTATAAATGCACATGCTTTATTAATTTGCCTCACATTTTCCAATAAATATGTAAATAAGTGAAACTACATAAAGGCCAATTACCTTTTTATCCTAATTAATATGAAACAAATCAATCCCATTGCCTTCAGTTAATTAAAAGAAAAGATTGTTTCATTTTGAGATACAGAACCTATTCAAGAAACTGAAAAAAATACATTTGCGCCAAGGATACCACGCTGATCTCAATCTACTTTAATGAGTTATACTGCCCATTATAGATAAATTGCTTTGTTCTCCAACAACAGCAGTAATTTGTTCTGGAGTTGGATTGCCAGGTATTTATTTAAATGCTTCCTGAAATGAAGCAGCCAATAAAATGGGAAATTCACTCAAGCATGCATCTGGAAAACTGGAAACAGGTGATTAAGATAAACAGGCAGTAGCAAAAGGTTACAGGACCTTGTACAGAAGTTCAAAACATTATTTAATATTTTGAAAAACTTACTGAATGAAACAAGTATAATGTGGGAATTATAACACTAATATGCTGCATGTGCACAAGTCCAACTTTAGTGGAATGGGTGGGGTGAAGCATTTTATCTTTGTCTTTTTGTTTAAGTGCTAATTAAAAACATCATTAATATAATTTTATCCAAAAAAGTACTGTGACAAATATACAATTTAGGAAAATATGCTACTTTATTTGTATATTTTCTAGAACACCTATAAGCTAAAAGCTCCAAATAGCTACATTTCAACATATACAGTATAGTATATGCATGCTATATATAATATACAAAGTGCTTTTCAAAATATTTAACTCAATTTTTAGTTTCATACGTTTAAAATATTTGTTAAAGTAAAATTTTAATTAAATCATTGATTAAAAAATAGTTTATCCACCATTTATAGTCAAGGTTTTAAAAGAGATGTATTTGATAATTATTGCCAATTGCGACACAATGTATGTGCCAGTCAAGCTTCTTAAAATAACTGAAATAAGGGTCAATAAAAAAGGCACACATAAAAAGACAAACAGAAAGCAAACCCTTGTTTCTGAAAGTACTACAAAAGTGCTTTCTTATAATTAAAAAAGATAACCATAAAAAAGAAGGGTTTCAGTAAATGGTTAGGGCTGTAGTCTTATTGATTAATGTCAGATTTAATCTCATTTGTTTTTTTTCTTCCTGGCCTGCATGCCCTAAAACAGTACAAAAGTGCAAGCCATAATTTGAAGTAATTTTTTATTTTATATTTTATTTTTGCTAACAGTGCAACTAAATTGATAAGCTTTTTTTAACCACCAAATGTAACATATAGAATTTCTCCTTCTCATTATTTAACTCATGCATAAGCATTTGAGTTTTTGACTATGGGTTGACACCTCTTCAAGTAACAATATGTCTGTTCACACAAATTAAAAAGCAACACGTTACTAACTTGTAATGTGGAATTTTGCAGTATATAAGGACTATGTGCTCTGCAAATGCTCACATAATGGTGCTTATTGAAAATGGTCGCAGATTGTTACAATTTTGCGTATCTACTGTAGTGATTCCTTTTGATGATGCTTTAATTTAAACTTTAATATAAAGTTTTTCTCTTATGAGATTCATAACTAAAGAGTTGCCATTTTTTACCATTTGTGTCTTCATAACTTTATCATATTATTATTAGACATATATAAACAAAAGACCTGTGTCTGTATGTGTGTGTATGGAGCAGTCTGCTGTGCTCATGCTCAACCACAGCCACTAGATGGCTCATGTATGCACTTTTAAATGTATACAGTGTACCGCACTTCTCACTATAAAGGATCTGTGTGCAGCAAACGCCGATGCGCAACAACATCATGATAATGACACAGATGAAGAGGCACAACATTGAAACCAACCAAACGTCGAAGCTCAACAACGTGCAAGTGAAACACCTCAGCAACAGAGAACAAGGTATGAAGTTTTAAATAAAAACATTGTCTACCTGGAGGTATTTTCTCGAGACAAAGATTAATAGGACTCATATGCCAGCTATATGGCTAAGATATGGTATTGCCAGTATCTTCTTATGAAAGCCAGTGGAGCAGCAAACACAGCTGGGTCCATGTCCTCTGCACTGGGTAATTCCTAAGAGTGAGCAAATGCCTCTCCAGGTCAGGTTAGGTCAGGTTGGGGAGTATGCACGGGTACAGTGCATTGCAGCACCCACCACACAATGAAACAGCTCGGGATCCTGGTTGGCCACCCCCACTGCGGTTCAGTCCCACGCTCCGGAAATGACCCTCTATCTGCTGCAGTCAGGTGTTACATGGGCATCCCCTTGGCCTGGTCCAGCCACTCGAGTCCTGAACAATGGAGATCTTGCAAGCCGGATCACTCTCGAGAAATCGCGCCATATGGCCGTAGTGCCATAACTGACAGTCCCTGACAATGCAGGTAATGTGCCTTGTTTCGGACTGCATGAGTAACCATTCATTCGACACAAAGTCAAACCAGCGGTACCCAAGGATTCTCTGAAGAGAGACAATACCAAAGGAGTCCAATCTTCATCTCAGGTCACTGGATACTCTCACAACCATATAGCAAGACAGGAAGCATCCTTTTGAATAGATATCGAAAGCATCATATACCCCTTTCCAGCGACCTCAAGACACCCCATGCTCTCCCAATTCGTCTATTGACTTCATTGGAAGAGTCACCAAAGACATGAATGTCACTGCCGAGGTAAGCAAACCTCAAGACAAGTTCGACACAAGTTCGACACTCTCTCCACAGACAGACACACTGCTAATGGCTGTGCCTAAGTGGTTATTAAAGGCCTGTCCAGGATACTTGCAAGCCAAGACACTCAGACGGCTTGCTCAGCCTTTTGAGAAACCCGATCAGAGCCATTGACTCTGCAAAGATCACAGCATTGTCAGCAAAGTCAAGATCAGTGAATCTTTCTTCACCAACAGATGCCCCACAGCGGCTGGACCCCACAACCCTGCCCAACACCCAGTCCATGCAAGCATTGAATAGGCCATGATATCTAGCAATCTTGAGGTGATCCCACGAAGTCTCAGGATATCCCACAGGGCAGCTCGGTCAGCTGAGTCAAACACTTTACGAAAATCGACAAAGGCTGCAAAAAAAACTGCTGATATTCGGGTTTGCATTCCATGATAACCCTCAGTGCCAGGATGCGGTCGATGGTAGACTTCTTAGGCGTAAAACCAGACTGCTCCGGTCTCTGGTGAGTGAGCAAGTGATCACGGATCCTATTGAGCAAGGACCTTACCCAGCACCGACAGCAGTGTTATCCTTCTGTAGTTACCGCAATCCAGGAGATCACCATTCCCTTTCCAGATAGGGGCGACAAGTTCCATTTTCCAGTCAGTTGGGATGATGCCAGTCTCCCAAACGGAAGCAAAGATTGCTTGCAATGCCAGGAGGACAGCCTTACCATCAGCCTGGAGAAGTTCACCCCGGATACCATAGATTGCAGCCTTCCCTACCCTCATTACGCTCATTATGCTTATTTTCTTGATTGTGCTATGCTCCCTGTATATACAATGAATTTTTCATTGAATGAAAAACAACCAACATATATTTTTCTTAGACTTTTATTACTATTAGAATGTTTCCCTCAATTTAGACACATGCCTAACTGCTATGACATAGTGTGAAAGTTTAAAATTTTGACTTCTAAAATCAAAGTGTAGTTTGTAATATTACGTATCAAGAGATAATGTGTAATGTGTTTTTTTAAACTGAGATCTTTCTTCTAATATAGCATTCACATAAAAATACTAAGGCTGTTAAATGGTTAAAATATACATGCCTCCTTGTTAAACTGCATGACTGTGTGATTTTACATCTAAAATTCCACCACCTCATTTTTGTAGTTCAATTGAACAAATATAATTTCAATAAATCGACATAATGTTTTTTAATACCTGTATTTTATAACACCTACAACTATTTTCTGATTTTAAGTATCCTAAAGTGAGGAAGAAAAGTACATCACATAAATGTCATTTTAATGCCAAAACCATTTTTATTTTTTTACTTTTTCTGAATACCATTTATCTGTACCTCTGAATTCAGGTGTTAAAAACTGCAAAAGACTACATATAAAATAAATAAATACATTTTAAAAATAAACAGATAAGTAAATCAATTAAAGAAAAGCAGACCTTTTATTAGTAGCTCTTAAAACAAGTCTTCTTTTTTTCTTCAAAGTATGGCTGTTTTTTCATTTGACCTGGTGGTAAACTGAATCACAACACATTCAGTTTCAGTCTAAAATTTACACAGGTTTGCTTATGAGTGTACTCTGTTTGTAGCTTGCAGTTGACTGGTCCCATCTACTGTTAAGTGCTTGTTTTGTGTTTATTGCAGAGTACAGCAGGCATAATTAGGAGCAGAACAACAACAACATTTATTTCTAGAGCACATTTTCATTCAAAGGATGTAGCTCAAAGTGCTTTACAACATGTCAAACAAGAAGATACATGCAAAGAAAAACAAGTTTAGACAAGAATAATAATGAATAAATAGTATACAAAAGATATTGTACACTTTGATAAGAGTTATATATAAATAAGAGAAGTAGAGTCCTTAAATATAGAATTGTTTAAGTCTGTAAATGACAGTCTGATAAGGTCAGATTGCCTGGTAGATCAGAAAAAATAAAAAAGCTGAAGGAAAAAAACAAAATCTGTACAAGTTCCAGGCCAAAAGATCATCTAGCACCCACTGGACATTCTACCTAACATAAATGTTCTTAAGAAGTTTATTTTGGTGGCACGGTGGCGCAGTGGTAGCGCTGCTGCCTCGCAGTTAGGAGACTCGGGTTTGCTTCCCAGGTCCTCCCTGCATGGAGTTTGCATGTTCTCCCCGTGTCTGCGTGGGTTTCCTCCAGGTACTCCGGTATCCTCCCACAGTCCAAAGGCATGCAGGTTAGGTGCATTGGCGATTCTAAATTGTGCTTGGTGTGTGTGTGTGCACGCCCTGCGGTGGGCTGGCACCATGCCCGGGGTTTGTTTCCTGCCTTGCGCCCTGTGTTGGCTGACCCCCAGCTACACTAGGCTTTGATTAGGAATGCTACCACAGAAGAACCAGAAAAGAAAACAGAAGAAAGGATAGATTAATAATGATATCAGATTAATTGAGGAGAATATCTAGGTTATAAAGAGTAGAACTTTGAAGCTACAAAAAACAAAATTAAAAAATGGGATTTTAGGAGTTTCTTAACCCTTATGCCCTAATTTTTTTTATGGCATTACTGTGCCTAAATTACATACCAAAAAATAAATGGCTAATACTCTGTTTATGTAATAAAAGAGCTGCAAATGGCTCAATAGTACGGAGTATCACATTTAAAATTTTTTAAGTATTTACATGATTAAAAATCTTTGTTTACACCAAAATCAAGTAAATAAAAACACCAAAAACTGAATCTTTAAGGATCTCTCCCCAAAAAACTGGACTTTACAGTACATTCTGTGACACAAATCTAGAATCATTTTTTTTACCCAATCTGTCAGCCATCATTGTGCTTAGTTTAAATAGATAGATAGATAGATAGATAGATAGATAGATAGATAGATAGATAGATAGATAGATAGATAGATAGATAGATAGATAGATAGATAGATAGATAGATAGATAGATAGATAGATAGATAGATAGATAGATAGATAGATAGATAGATAGATAGATAGATAGATAGATACTTTATTAATCCCAAGGGGAAATTCACATACTCCAGCAGCAGCATACTGATATAAAAAACAATATTAAATTAAAGAGTAATAAAAATACAGGTAAAAGCAGACAATAACTTTGAATAATGTTAACGTTTACCCCCTGGGTGGAATTGAAGAGTTGCATAGTTTGGGAAAGGAACGATCTTCTCAGTCTGTCAGTGGAGCAGGACAGTGACAGCAGTCTGTCGCTGAAGCTGCTCCTCTGTCTGGAGATGATACTGTTTAGTGGATGCAGTGGATTCTCCATAATTTATAGGAGCCTGCTGAGCGCCCGGCGCTCCGCCAGAGATGTCAAACTGTCCAGCTCCATGCCAACAATAGAGCCTGCCTTCCTCACCAGTTTGCCCAGGCGTGAGGCGTCCTTCTTCTTAATGCTGCCTCCACAGCACACCACCGCGTAGAAGAGGGCGCTTGCCACAACCGTCTGATAGAACATCTGCAGCATCTTATTGCAGATGTTGAAGGACGCCAGTCTTCTAAGGAAGTATAGCCACCTCTGTCCTCTCTTGCACAGAGAATCAGTATTGGCAGTCCAGTCCAATTTATCATCCACCTGCACTCCCAGGTATTTATAGGTCTGCACCATCTGCACACAGTCACCTCTGACGATCACGGGGTCCATGAGGGGTCTGGGCCTCCTAAAATCCACCACCAGCTCCTTGGTTTTGCTGGTGTTCAGGTGTAGGTGGTTTGAGTCGCACCATTTAACAAAGTCCTTGATGAGGTTCTTATTCTCCTCCTCCTGCCCACTCCTGATGCAGCCCACAATAGCAGTGTCGTCAGCGAACTTTTGCACGTGGCAGGACTCTGAGTTGTATTGGAAGTCCGATGTATATAGGCTGAACAGGACCGGAGAAAGTAGAGTCCCCTGTGGCACTCCTGTGTTGCTGACCACAATGTCAGACCTGCAGTTCCTGAGACGCACATACTGAGGTCTGTTTGTAAGATAGTCCACGATCCATGCCACTAGGTATGAATCTACTCCCATCTCTGTCAGCTTGTCCCTAAGGAGCAGAGGTTGGATGGTGTTGAAGGCACTAGAGAAGTCTAGAAACATAATTCTTACAGCACCACTGCCTCTGTCCAAGTGGGAGAGTGATCAGTGTAGCATATAGATGATGGCATCCTCCGCTCCCACCTTCTCCTGGTATGCGAACTGCAGAGGGTCGAGGGCGTGTTGGACCTGTGGCCTCAGGTGGTGAAGCAGCCTCTCCATGGTCTTCATCACATGTGACGTCAGAGCGACAGGCTGGAAGTTGTTCTGCTCACTAGGACGTGATACCTTTGGGACTGGGGTGAAGCAAGATGTTTTCCAAAGCCTCGGGACTCTCCCCTGTTCCAGGCTCATGTTGAAGATGCGCTGTAGAGGACCCCCCAGCTCCGATGCACAGACCTTCAGCAGTCGTGGCGATACTCCATCTGGACCCGCTGCTTTGCTGGCACGAAGTCTCTTCAGCTCTCTGCTCACCTGCGCTGCTGTAATTGTGGGTGGGGATGCCTCTCCTATGCTAGTATCAGCAGAAGGATGGGTGGAGGGTGTAGTATCCAAGGTGAGAGTGGGTTAGGGTGGTCAAACCTGTTAAAGAAGTTGTTCATTTGGTTTGCTCTCTTCACGTCTCTCTCAATGGTGGCACCCCGCTTCGAGCTGCAGCCAGTGATGATCTTCATCCCATCCCACACTTCCTTCATGCTGTTATTCTGCAACTTCTGCTCCAGCTTTCTCCTGTACTGCTCCTTCGCCGCCCTGAGCTGGACTCTGAGTTCCTTCTGCACGCGCTTGAGCTCATGCTGATCACCACCTTTAAACTCCCTTTTCTTCTAGTTCAAAAGGCCCTTGATGTCACTTGTAATCCATGGCTTGTTGTTAGCATAGCAGCGTACAGTTCTTACTGGAACTACAATGTCCATACAGAAGTTCATGTAGTCAGTAGTGCAGTCAACAACTTCCTCAATGTTCTCACTATGTGACCCCTGTAGGATATCCCAGTCTGTAGTTCCAAAGCAGTCTCTCAGTGCCTGCTCTGCCTCAGAGGACCACTTCCTGAATGAGCGTGTGGTTGTAGGTAGCTCCCTCACTCTTGGTTTGTAGTGATGTCATATTCAATAGCACTGCAAACATATACTGTTTGGCACAGCATTTCCACCTGTTTGGAAATGTTGTGCCCCTTTAATTTTTACTTTTAAATTATATTTCATGCCAATCCTTGACACAATTTCTGTTTGCCAAAAGACACAGTGAAATCTTACATTTTGTATGTCTTTTCCTGCCTTCTGTTGCAGTTGCCCCACAGAGGTTTACTGTATTTATTTTTGTTGTTGTTGCTTTTTTCTTATATTTCACTTCAGTAACAAACTAAGAACACATGAACATTTTCATACCAGCTTCTTCCAGTGTTGGGTTACAGGGGTGAGGACAATGTGGCACAGGGCAGGAAATAGGTATCCCTACCAGAGCTAGTTGTACAAGCACATACACCTAAACCAGTGTTTCACAGCCACTTCTGAGTTGTAAGAGGCTGTTGCTGGCTCACAAATAAATGAGACTTGTTCACAATATAATGCTCCCTCCACTTTTTACCAATGATGCCATTGAAGGGATCGACACAGCCTTGTGAGACTTATTAATTCCAATTCCAATCATGCTCCCTTCAACCTCCCTGACCAATTTCAGCCACTGTTTTCCTTTTGTAATAGGTAAACAGGATAAAAAATACCGCTCAGAACTGTCTATCCATTCGCTGGAGGGGAAAATGGGGGGATTAGGTGGGATTATACCATGAACAAGTCACTAGTTTAAACTATTTTTTTTTTTGTTTTTATTTTTTCACATATGCCCACGATACAGCAACTGAGCGGCACTATACGGTGACATTTGATTGATTGGGCAGGGGTGGGTCCTTGCATGAAACTTTGAGAGGCATTATTAGTACAGCATAACAATTACTCATTGGTATGCTAAGAAACATTGCCAGTGTATTCTAAATTGAAATTAAAAGAGCACTATCAGATCAAATCGCAAGAAGTTAAAACATCCATAAACTGTTCAATAAAAATAAAGATAAAATCCCAAGGCAGGTAAAAGCTCTGTACAGGTGTGTGAGCACTGGTACTTCTTTCTCTACACAGATATCTCCTAGGCTCACCGTGAACAAATCAGTCAGCCTGAGGAGATGTCCCACCGACAAGCATGGCTACCTCTCAATCCAGGCTCTCAACACAACTCTTTCAGCACATCTACTGTGCCATTCCCTTTGTCTCTCGCTGTCTCTCCCCGGACTTAGGTGGTCGCCCACTATGAGGAAATCTTTGTCTTTTTACTGTCACTCCTTGTTCCATCTTTCTTGTTTTTTCACTGGCCAGTCTCTCTCTCTAATCTATATTATATTTTTTCTTTTCTCCTTCCCTGTGTCCCATGCAGGCTCTTTTTTCTTTTATTTCTGGTTGATTGGGTGCAGGTGCAAACCGTCGTTCCTCACAGGGGAATGAACAAGGCACCTGACTGACACTCTCATTGGCACATGTAGCCAGGCATCTCAATCAGCCCCGCAGTGAACTTCAGCCACACCCTGCACCCGATCCTGAGTCTATACATTCCAGGACCCGATTATTTAACCTGTGCCCAGGCTGTGGACCTTGCTTTATCACAGTCTGTAGCAATCTGTAACTGTGTGTAAAGATGAGCTGTTACAAACACAATATACAGTATTTGCAGCAATTTACACACAGCTATGACATGTAGCACAAATGACCAATTATAGACAACTATATATCATCAGAATGCTCTGAATCTTAGCTATTCAATGGTAATAAGCCGTTCACTGTATGTGGCTCGGTGTAGGTGGGATATTTCAGAAATCAGATTAACTCAGCTGTGATGTGCTGCTCACCTCAGGGTTTACCTGTGCAAATCGTATATTATAATAATGAAAGAGAGCAAACAACATGGAAACATAATTTATTTCAAAGAAGATGCCCTTGTGTATTTAAAAATACCATTATTGCTTTTGATTAACTTATGGGTTTAGCACACCATACCAACAACTTTAAAATATGGCAGTGTCCTGCCAGCGGGACACATTGTGCACAAGTGGTTTAAATATTTCACAGTATTAGATTGGCATATCTCAACTGGTAAAGTATTCCAGATTTTTAATGCATAATAGCAAAGGGCTGCTTCACCACTTCTTTTAAGCTTGGCTGTTGTAATTATACTCAGGCTGCTATTAGAAGATATAAGGTTACTACTTGAAATGTAAGGGGACAGGTTCTCCAAGATATAGGAAGGAGTAAGATTATTTAAGGCTTTATAGACCATTAGTAGTATTTTAAAGTCATTTCTAAAGGACATAGGTAATCAATGTAACAACAGTAAAACTGGTAGGATGTGCTCAGATTTTCTTTTTCTAGTTAAGATTATTGCTGATACATTCTGAATTAACTGCAACCGATTGATGTATTTCTTAGGTAGACAAGTTAGGGATACATTACAGTAATCCAGCTGACATAAACCGAAAGCATGAATTCATTTTTCAGCATCTTGCAGTGTTATAAGAGGTCTAACCTTTGCAATATTCTTTACATGGAAAAATGCAGCCTCAATAATATGGTTAATATGTGTTTTAAAGTTCCTGTTGGAATTGAAGATCATACCTAAATTCTTTACTTCTACCTTGAATTTAAATATTAATGGGTCAAGTTTATTTCTAATACCCACACTATTTCAGTTTTTATTAATGACTGATATTTCAGTTTTTTTCCTTATTTAGCTTAAATAATTTACTACTCATCCATTCTGAAATACAAAACAGACATTAGGTCAAAGAGCCAGGGTTATCATATGCTATAGATAAATAAAGTTGCATGTCATTTACATAGCTGTGGTAGTTCACCTTTTGTTTTGAGATCATCTGGCCTGATGGGAGCATGTAGATTGATTGAAATCATATAGATCAATATTTGTTCACAATTATGTATGTTCACCTTAATAACATTGTATGTTTATGGTTTTCATTTTGATTATTTTCTGACGTGCTGTTGTGAATTTTTCTATTATTTGTTCACATTTTCTCAACACATTTATAAGCTAACCTTACCTCCATATACTTTAGATGGGTAGTTTTTGAGTCCACTTGTATTTCTAAAGAAACTAGTAGGCAGAATTACACACTCTGTACCAGAAAATAAAATGAGGTGTTTCATATGGCTGTGTAGGATGCAATCCTATTTCATTTTATGAATTAAGAATTACAGTAATAATAATAATAATAATAATAATAATAATAATAATTCATTACATTTATTCTTTGTAAACACTTTCATACTGTATCAAAGAACAATGACCATTGTCTATAAAGGCCAAATGTTGGGGTAGCAGTTATCTATAATTATAAAATGCAAAATATAAAACTAATTATTAGAGTCTCACAATTACCAATCCAAATCTTACATCACCTTCGTCCCCTTCTTTCTTTTTAAAACTGATGACAAATAGTAAAGGAGATGTGTTTTGGTAAAGTGTCAGTCAACCAGTCAAAATCAAGTACAGGGTCATTCGGATGGGCAGGGCCCCGAGTTATGATGTATTCAGGTCAGGTCAGATTGGGTAGCATGCACTGGTACAGTGCATTGCCGCACCCACCATACAACAAAACAGCTTGGGATCCTGGTTGGCAATCCCCCAGGCAGATACGCGGTCCAGTCCCACCCTCCAGAAATGACCCTCTATCTGTTGCAGCCAGGTGTTTCATGGGCATCCCCTTGGTCTGGTCCAGCCCCTCAGGTCCTCAGCAATGATCATTCTCGGGGAATTACACCACATGGCTGTAGTGCTGTAACTGATGCTCCCTCACAATACAGGTAGTTTGCCTCATTCAGAACTCCGTGAACAACCACTTATTTGACACAAAGTCAAACCGGCAGCACCCAAGGATTCTTCAAAGAGAAACAGTACCGAAGAAGTCCTGTCTTGATCTCAGGTCATTGGATAGCATCCATATCTTGCGACCATATAGCAAGACAGGAAGCAACAGGACGCTAAAGACTTGAACCTTCATCCTTTTGCATAGATTTCAGAAGTGCCACATTCCCCTTTCCAGTGACCTCATGTCTCCCATGCTCTCCCAATCCAACTACTGACTTCAGAGACATGGATGTTGCTGCTGAGGTAAGTAAACCTATCAACAAGGTCAACACTCTCTCCGCAGACAGATACACTGCTGATGGTTTTGCCTAAGAGGTCATTAATCTTGGTTTCTATCCAGGACACCTGTATGCCCAGACACAGACTCTTCACTCAGTCTCTTGAGAGCCCCAATCAGAGCCTCCATTGATGGAGATCACAGCATCATCAGCAAAGTCAAGATCAGTGAATCTTTCTTCACCAACAGATGCCCCAGAGTCTCTGGACCCCATGACCTTGCCCCAGTCCATGCAAGCATTGAACAAAGTAGGTGCAAGAACACACCCATGATAAAAACCCAAAAGCAACTTGGAAAAACGTTGTGGTTCTGCCATCCACTCTGCACAGCACTCACAGTACCAGTTTACAGGCCAGCCATGATATCCAGCAACTTTGAGGGGATCCCGCAAAGTCTCAGGATGTCCCACATGGCAGCTTGTTCAACTGAGTTGAAAGCTTTATGAAAACTGACAAATGCTGCAAAGAAAATCTGCTGATATAGGTGTTTGCACTCCATGAGAACCCTCAGTGTCAGGATGCTGTCGATGGTAGACTTCTTATGTGTAAAACAAGATTGCTCCAATTGCTGGTAGGTGACCCTAGCAAGGACCTTACCCGGCACCGAGAGCAGTGTTATCCCCCTGTACTTGCTGCAGTCCAGGTGGTTTCCAGTCACTTGGGATGGCGTCCGTCTCCCTAATGGAAGCAAAGATTCCTTGCAATGCCAGGAGGACAGCCTTACCACTTTTGGCAATTGGGTTATTTCAAAGGGACTATGGCCACCTCGTTCCCTGGACCTGTTACCTCCAGATTTCTTCCTTTGGGGAGCAATTAAAGGAAAAGTGTACAAGAACAAGCCTTGTACACTGGAATAAATACAGTGAAACAGTGAAAAGGATATTACTGCCATCACACCTAAAACGCTTGCAGATAACCTTTACCGATATGGAGCACTGTGTCGATATGTGTTTGCAAGACGAAGGCGACCATTTCCAACACCAAATGTGATTGGATCGTTTATATATCTATCAAGGTATGCACTGTATTTATTTTGTTTTAATCACTTTAATTTTATGTGAGTAACATATCATAACTCTGGGCCATGTCCTCTAGAATTTCCCTGTATTTAAAAAGAGGTAAAAATGCTGAATGTGATTCTCCTTTTAAAAGGTCTGTTGAGGAACTCTTGGCCCTAGTCTATTTACAAACTTTATTTAGGATATCATTTCTGTGAAAATATAGCTTGAAAGCTTCACCCCTGAATCACATTGATTTTCAGATGTACTATGAAGGCATACATGTATTTGGAGAGATTGTCAATGCATGTAAGGATACATTTATGAGCATTATTGTACTATGAGTAATGGTTCATGCCTACTAAATCTTCCTGCCAGTCTAGGCTGCTGCTCAACTGATGTTCAACAACAATCTAATGAAACACCACTGCATAGTCTAAGCCAGTGCAGTGTGTCTCTGTAAATTATCCTAAATTGTTTATTCACATTGTATATACACAATTACTTCTGTATTATGTTATTTTAAAATGCCCTCGTAAAGTTCAGTGATTATTTTTTCCAGGTATTTTTTTTCTAATCTTTAAGTGTGTGTGTGTGTGAATGAGAGGTTATTACATTCTGCGTTTAGAATTCATATTTAATTAATTTGTACAGTTGTCCTTGGGAACAAAATTCAGTATACTTTACAAATGCAAAGAAGAATTTGCATAAATAAAAAACTGCCTATTCTTGTTACATTTTATCAGTGAACATTTAAAAAGTTGACTGGTTGTGAGTAGTTTGACTAATTTCCCTCCTTTAGTTATGACATTTGATCCTATATTGAAGAGCCAAAACTTTGTTATTTGACTCCAAGTCTCCCTTGCATCCTTTAGTTTCTGCCACTCAAACTAAACAAAAGTATGTTAGATCACATTTTCATAAAAAGATCTATATAGTCACACTACTACACGGGGTGGACAGGAGTTAAAAACCGATAGAGGCCCAAAAAGGTAGTTGAGTTTTGTTTCTTTGCTTTTACTTAGTAATTTGCATTCTCCCTGACTATATACCTCATATTTGTGCTTTACTTTGTATACTTTAGTCCTTCTTGGCCATACTATAAGTCTAGGGGGTAATTCATAAGGGCCCTATCAAACCAAATCTATACAAATTTTTTTAAAAAATCACATTTTCGGTCCAGACTTGTACACTTTATTCTTTAAATTTGAAAGAACAATATTGGACTCTTTTAAATGCAGACCACAAATGCAATAAACTTTACTTGTTTGACTCCATTCATGGAAATTAAAATAAGTCATTGGCATCTCCATTAGTGCTATCGAGCTATGTGAACAATCCACAGGATTGAAAACTCAGATGGATAGTGAACTGAATATACAGTAAGTTGCTGCACTTTAAATGTTTCTGCCAGTGTGAGACATGCAACTTTGCACTCTAGTCTACAGCAATCCTGCCCTGTTAAACTGCTACCTGTCTGAAAGTGTGTTTTCTCTGTAATTGAATCAGTTCTAGAAAATGAATTCACAGCCCTATTGCTCAGTAGATACACACATTATTCATCTAATATCACCCTCTCACAATTCGTTTCTTTGATGTGTTATTAGTTTTATAGACTGTATTTTGAACTGTAATTTATTGCGGGCAATGAAGGACAACATAAGACAAGGACACAACTTTACATAAGCAAAAGGAAAACAAACACACTGGCAACCACAATGCAAGTTGTCATGCCAACATGAGAAAATGGATAATGTCAGAGGGTAGTATGCCTTGTGTATTCTGAGTGCCCTGAAAGTCAGAGAAACAGAGATGTTAAAAAGAAAAAACTTGGATAGAAACATGTCTTAGATCATGGAAAATACCAGAATGGTGATAGGCATATGTTCCCAGCAGGGAATGTACAGTATGGATATGTGTTGCCCCTTTGAGAGGCAGCTGTGTTTCCTTTCTATTCTGTGTATGTGTTGCTTTTGTGTATGCCTTTGTTCATCCTTCTCTTGTCCTTTATTATGTGATAAACCATTATTTTTGCATACTTTGGTGCCCTTGGTGGCAAAAGTTTGCTACAAGACTATGCTTTATTTTTTATAGTGTGTTGAACACTAACTGTAGATGTGAAGAATAATGAAGTGCAGTGACTATTATATTCGCTAGCCTTGAAATTTCTTGCATTGTTTAAGTTCATCCTTTTTTGTTACTTTGTGTCAATATTGACAACTACCATCTTTTGTAATATTATAACTTGTGATTTTTAGAGCTCATTCAGATACTGTATTTATTGTTTATAAATCGTTAGGAAGATGTTTAAGGTTCTGAAGTTAAGTATTTATCTAATTACATATTTGTATATGCTATGTGATTTTCATTGGTCTACTTGCTTATTTTATACTTCATTGTAGTGTTATTTGTTCTATAGAAGTCATTATGATGGCCATACATAAAATAAATGTTCTTGGTAGTGGATGGCTTATAAAAATTTATAGATTTTGTAATAATAAGGCTACTAAAGGAGTCATCTCATTGGGATTAATAAAGTATCTATCTATCTATCTATCTATCTATCTATCTATCTATCTATCTATCTATCTATCTATCTATCTATCTATCTATCTATCTATCTATCTATCTATCTATCTATCTATCTATCTATCTATCTAACTCTGTTCAGTCCTTCAAATTTTGCATATCTGTTGCTAAAAGACCCTGCACATGTGTGTTCCACTTATTTTGGCTTGCCCACAAAAGTTTTACCTCTTCTTGCAGGGGTGCCTCTGCTAGGTCAGTGCTCCATCTCACTTATTATAATTATGGTCTTTTTGTTTAATTCTCCAACTCATGATAAGGTTGGGGGCATCATGAGGGTATGAATTCTGTTATACATGACTCGTAGAGCTCTGATTACTTTGGTATGTTTGAAAAACTTTCAATACACAATTTATCAGAAGCAAAAAAAGAATACTGGGGTAAAAGATGAATAGGCAACTCAGAAGTTACTACTTAATCAGTATACTATATGCCTGCTGGTATGCATGCAATGATAGTAAACACCTAATGTATGCCAAGGGTGAGTATGGATCATTTTATTAAACTGTTGTGCAAGTACAACTTTTCAATATGGTAACATTTGATTAAGGTTCTGGCATGATTTAAAAACACAGCTGTTTAGTTTAGGGGCCAAGCAAACCTATAAAGTGAGATAGAAACACTTGGTAAGCTATAGTATGTGTCTTCTTTTTGTTTAATGTTTGCAGTATGTCAATGGTTTCATAAATTAAACAAAGAATGAACTCACATTAGGTTTCTGTCTCTTCTTTGCCGGAAGGTAAAGATATATGCAGTATATATTAGCCTTGCAATTGAATTTGTTTAATAAGGCTTGCCATTTAGATTTTAGTAATGCATGAACCTAAAGGAGATGACAAGTGGATTGTGATATGCTTTGCTTGACATTTTTGCCCTTTTCTTTAAGCAAAACAAATAATACCTCATTCACTGTGTTATGTATAAACTGGCTCACATGAGGTCTTAATGATGAACTCCGTGAAATGTTGAACTGTTCTGACTTTATTGCCATGCCATTATCTTTTTCGTGTGCTGAAAAGAGAATAAACCCTGACATGGCAATTTACCCATCTTGGAATGCCTGCTCCCATTTTTCTGTGTTACAGTTGATGACTATTTTTACATCCTTCAGTGAAGCACTTAGTACATGTAACAAACATTCCTTACCCTGGCTGAATTTGTAGAACAAACCCCTTGGCCTTTTTAATAACTAAAGTAACAAAATGCTTTGACTAGCTGATGGCAAGTTATGCCCTCTGCAATCATTTCCCCAAGGAGTATTCGATCTCTGAGATTGTAAGTAGCCTGGAGTAAATGTCAAAATTTTCAAAATGCATTTCATTACTGAACAATGTTTATCTTTCATGTAGTCATCTAACTGATAAGCATTTGGGCATCTTCTGACAAAATGTGAGGTATGTGATATACACTAAAGGTTGTTGCTTTAGCTTTGTTTTACACAATTTTTTCTCATGTGTCTTTAACATTAAACATGCAATTGAAAATTATGCTTACTTAATACAGCAAATGTTTTTTTCTTCTTCAAGTTCCGCAGAGTCACAATTTGTGGCAATTGAACTTAGAAAGTACCTGCTTTAGTCCTGCGATGGGTTGGCACCCTGCCCGGGTTTGGTTCCTGCCTTGTGCCCTGTGTTGGCTGGGATTGGCACCAGCAGACCCCCGTGACCCTGTGTTTGGATTCAGCGGGTTGGAAAATGGATGGATGGATGGAAGTACCTGCTTTATCTAATATGTCACTTGAACTTTGAAGATTATAGTCATTTAATAAATGTGCAATATGTGTTTATTCATTTAATTGATTTTATGTGTGAAATCCCTAATAGGTTAGTGAGATCTGGAAAATTCTGCTGTGATGCTTTGGCTTACATTCTTATTATTTGATATATATTTGTAGGTGATACAGCTGAGCCTAATCCATACAATAAAAAATACCCTTTTTTAAAAACAAAATCTGTGGGATAGATTATTTTTCAAAACTATTGTATTATGTAATGATGCTAAAACAGTTGCATCAAAAATGACCAACTACTTTATTGATATATTGTAAAATGCAGAGAACAGAATTTGGCATTAAAGTGAAAACTGTGAATATTTTCATGACTTAGCTCAATAAAGTGAATCATTTAAGATTCCATCTTACTCAATTAATTATTTATTGATTCACTTTGATCTATCTATGTATTGCTACTTATTTCATAGACTCATTTAATAACATTTTACACAGAAACTTTTCTAGATTTTCAGATTTATCTATTTGTTTTAGTTCAAAGGTAAATTCATCAAATGTTTTAGTGTGTTTTAACATGCCAGGCCAAATTTGATATGAAACTGTGCAAGATGCTGAAAAACATTTAAAATAAATTTTCAAAGCAACATGATATCTTTGACAAACAAATGAGTTTTCAACCCTCTTATAAATTCAATGTTCATTATTTCTGGTACGCACTATTCTGCTTTGAAATTGGCTTGCTAATTTGTACCTAAAATCTACATTATTGAATAAAATTCAAAGTTTAAATTATGGTTGTTATTATGTTTCTTCTACATGCTTCAATTTCTATTTCCCCTATTTTGTTAATAGATCATAGATTTAAAAACAAGAAAAAAAATTAAGCTGCGAAAACTTGTGGTTAAGGCATTAGACCTTAAAACCATGAGGTTGTTGGTTCAATCCCGGTTTCTAATTTACTATGTGACTCTGAACAAGTTAATAAACCAACTAACCTGTCTCTCACCCATCCAGTAAAAAAAAATAGACTCTCTCTCTCTCTCTCTCTCTCTCTCTCTCTCTCTCTCTCTCTCTCTCTCTCTCTCTCTCTCTATATATATATATATATATATATATATATATATATATATATATATATATATATATATATATATATATATATATATATATATATGTATATATATATATAGTTATAGTAAAATAAAGTACTCTTGTAAGTCACATTGACTACAGGAGTCAGCCTAAACTTGAATAGTGATAATAAAATCATATAACAGGAAATATAAATTTGGAACAGGGCAAAGTACAAGACATGAGTGGAAGTGGGATTCACAGCAAAGGGTAAAATATTTAGCAGCTGACTATAAGCAATGGCAAATAAATTGCTGGAGAAGAGATATCATTAATTGCCTTTTGAGCAGGAAGACCATTTCTTTAGCAAAGCAGTCTAATGCACTGATGTTAAGGAGGAGCTGAAAGCAGTGCAGGAGACCCAAATTAGAGTCTGGGCTGGCGCCGTCTCTGAGCACACTCCTTTGGGGTTGCAATGATAAAGGCTGACTCCTGCTTGGACCATCAGTAACTGTAAATGTCTATCTGTGATACAATGGTGTTGTAAATGAGGGGCAAAGTGCAATGGCAAGGTTTCAGTAAGCTGATTCAGCAAATGTATTTCCAAAGGATCTAATGTGGAGCATATAGTAATACAGTAAGTTGCTGCAGAAAATACATCATTAGATGCCTCAGAATACTTCTTTTAGGTCAGTGGGCTAATGATGTGGAACAGGAATCAAAAATCAGTACAGCTCAAAACTGGTATTTATGCCTGGGTATTTGTGCCTGGGTCAGTGACTGCTGTCTACACCATCTGTAACATTCAGTTATGGATATTTTCCATGAGTGGCTGTTTATCTTGTTATTAAGCAACCACTGTGGCCAATAGTTTTTGTTCCAATCAGTTTGTTAATAACAAGCCATTCTTGACTGATAAATATACTTTGCAGTAATAAGATGGCATTGTCCAGACCATTTTTCTGCCCCTTCCAAGACATTACTAATAACCTTATCTTTTGCTACTTATTTAAATATAAGATACTTCGTAAATTTGATATTTTTTAATATGCTTCCAGGTAACAAAGAGGTACAAATAACAAAATAATTATTGTATGTATGTATTGTAAACTCAAAAAATAATTCTGCAATTTGAAAATATGGATACACATCTATTAAAGCTAAATTATGCTCACTTTGTCAGAAAAGTAAAGTATATCCTAGATGGATATTCCTTTCACTTTGCATTTACCAGCTGATACAGTAGTATTGTACTCTATGTGTTTACAATCAAAATAAAGTCAAAACATAAAATAACATTCAATATAAAACTATTGTTTAGATTATGATAATCTAACAAACAACATGGTATAATTATATTCTTATATTCAAGAAAAATATCAAAAGGAAACTGCCCAGGGGCAAACAATATATGTTTCAATACCTGCCATTGCCATCTTTAGTAAAAAAAATAGTTCATATGTATTAGTACATCTGCAAGTTGTTCATGTTGATGTTGAATGAGAGGAATGTTTGACCTCTTATCAACTCTGCTTTCAAGTATGTTTCATTGGATGGTTTTGTGATATTTTATGTATGACCCAAATGCAGTTTTCAGTATATTAAAATTATATTACACTTTCATCGGGTGGATCTTATTTTCGTCATTGTGAAAACCCCATTTCCAAAAATATTGGTAAAATATGGAAAATGCTAATGAAATAGAAGTGATATGTAAATTTCACCTTTTACCTATACTCAAACCAAAGTAGTACAAATACAAGGTGTTTAATATTTTAACTTATCAAATGCATTGTTTTTCAAAAATACATGTTTATTCTAAAAATGGATGCCTGTGACAGTTTCCAAAAAGTTGGGATGGGTTAGTTAAGATTACTAACAATGAGACATTTTGAAATAGGAAGGTGATGTGAAACAGGTGAGGAAATTGTGTTATAGTATACAAGGAGGCCCCAGAAAAGATCTAGTCCTTCAAGAGCAAGGATGGGATAAGGCTCACCAATTTGTCAACAGAGGCAACAGCAAATAATCCAGAACTTTTTGAAAAATATTGCCAAAGACAAATCTGTAGAGTTTTCGTTATTTCACTCTATATAGTGCATATTACACTGGTCTACAAAAAAATATTTTTTGTTTGCTACTGGGAATTTCAGAGCAGGTCTTTATTAAGTTTTTTACACTGATTTCATATATGAAATTGGAATTAAGCTAGCACATCAGATTTTTGACATACACATCATCACAATATCTAGAGTTTGAACTCTGTTCCACCAAAATTGTTTGAATGTGTTTATTCTGAAAACAAGCCAGAAGACGATTAGGAGAGACACTTTAAAGCATGTTTATGTCAATTTACCTCAATATAAAAGCGAGGTCAGTGTGCTCAAAATTGTCTGAGGCAATTGCTTTTGCACTTGTACTGCACATTCGTCTCTCTTTGCATGAACCAACAGTAGTCACCCATCATGCTCGGAGTAAATTTTACTGATATCGGTTTTCCATCACCTTTATATCTTGATGAAATCTTTCCCCATGCTCATCTCTGACATCGCTTAGATTTGGTGGAAAAAAGTCGAGATGAGCATGTAAGCTCCTGTAAGCTAATATACTTTCAACATATTCTCCACAAGCTCAGCATAATTCTCTGCTCTGTGACTGTCAAGAAAATTCTGGACAACCTGCATGAATGAGGGTGCTGATTCAGTTGGCTTCAGTTTTCCTTTCATCAAGCATCAGATTTCACGGATTTGACGGATTTCAGGGCCAACAAAAACACCTTCCTTAATTTTGGCTTCACTTTTTTCGAGACCAAACTTATTTCTTAAATGCCGAAACGCTTCGGCTTTACTGTCCAGTCACCCTAGTTGTCCAAGACCTGGAACATCATAACTAAAAAATGGAACATGCTGAACGAAAACGGTTTTCAGATTTGGAGTCAGCAAGTGAAATTTATTAAAGTACAGGTGAATGAATCCCAGTAGCAAAATGCTTGTTGACCAGTGTTATAGTTAAAAGATTCAGGATTACACTGGAATCTTGGTGCATAAAGAAGTATTCTGAAAAAACAATTCTAAATGCACATGATCTATGATCCCTCAAATATCTCTGTCTAAAAAACCATCATGCATCTAATAATGGATATCATGACATGGGCTTGGAAATACTTCAGTAAACCTTTGTCAGTCAACACTATTCACCACTGCATCCACAGATGCAAGTTAAGGCTTTACTATCCAATGCAGAAATCATAAATCAACACTGTCCAGAAGCACAACATTTCTTGGCTGAGTCTCATCTGAGATGGAATGTAGCACTGTGAAATTGTGGTCTGTGATCCAATGAGTGAAATTTTCAAATGGTTTTTGAAAAAAAAACAGCAGTTGTGTTCTCCTGGCCAAATAGGAAAAGGGGCATTCAAGTAGTTACCAGCATAAGGTCCAAAAGCAGGTATCTGTCATGGCATTGGGGTGTGTCAGTGCCAATGGCATGGGTAACTCACAGATCTATGTATAAATATTAATGCAGAAAACTATGTAAAAAATTTGAAGCAACATATGCTGCAGTTTGGTCCCTGCCTTGTGCCCTGTGTTGGCTGGGATTGGCTCCAGCAGACCCCCGTGACCCTGTGTTCGGATTCAGCGGGTTGGAAAATGGATGGATGGATATGCTGCAGTTCAGATGCTATTATTATTATTTCCAGGGACTTCCCACATTTTCCTGCAGGACAATGCCAAACCACATCCTATCCATATTACAGATGCATAATTGCGTAAGTAGATTGTTGGTACCAGATTTGGCCTGCCTGCAGTCCTGACCTGTCTCCAATTAAGAATATGTGGTGCATTATGAAGTGCAAAATATGACAATGAAGGCCCCATACTATAGCACAGCTGAAGACCTGCCTAATGGATGAATGGGAAGATATTCTGCTTGCAAAATTGACCAACTTGTGTCTTCAGTGCCTAAATGCTTAATAAGAGTTATTAAAAGAAATGCTGATGTTATACAGTGGTAAATACTTGACTGTTCCAAGTTTTTTGGATTGTGTTGCAGCCATCAAATTTGACATCAGTATATTTAAAAAAAACAATTAAATTCACAAGGCAAAACATCAAATAATGTGTTGCCGTAGTGTTTTCAATAATAGTGTTTCAATACAGTGCAGGGTAAACATAATTTAGAAATCACTCGCTTTTATTTTTATTATACTTTTTCATAAGGTCCCGAATTTTTTAAGAATATCATAATAACCCAGTTATTGTACTATAGAATTAAAAGGTATTAGAGCCTTTTCTGGCGGTATTAGATCCAAGACTGGAGCAAAACCTGGATGGAACCTTAACCCTTTTAATAAGACACACTCACACAAAAACACCAATTAACATAACTTGAAAGTATTTGAAGGTGGAGGAATTCTGGAGCAATAAAAGAAAATCCACACTGAAAAAAAGGGAAATGGCAGGTTGTTACATTTATAAGAACATATTTACTTTATATTGCATGTATTGTTTATGTTCCACTTTTGAGCATAATTCGATCATGTTTAATTTATTGAATCTTGTGGGATGTGCAATATACTAATTTCAGTCATTTAGGTAGAAGTCAAAATAGTTATATTTAGTCCTCACTGGAAATTAATACGCACCAAGCGGATTTATCATCAGCAGAGGTTGGATAACTTGGCGGTAAAGTCATGTGACTTTCAAAGACACAACAGGTTGTTCGTTTGAGTTATTGTCGCTGGTTAAGAGCAAAAGGTTAGTGAAATAAAACTTAAAAAAATAAAAACACACACACAACGAGACATATTCAGATATTCATTTAAAATACTTAATCACACAGACTAACATTACTCTGTTTTGCATTTTTTCTTGTATTCTCTTTTAATGTTTTATCAAGGTTGGCGCAGTGGTAGCGCTGCTGCTTCGCAGTAAGGAGACCTGGGTTCGCTTCCCGGGTCCTCCCTGCTTTATTGACATGAGCCATGTTAATTTAACATAATTAATTTAACAGGGAATGAAAAAGTTTCATTCATTTTATATAAAAATATCATGTTGTTTCAGAATATAATAATTTACTGCATTAAGTGTAATTAAATTATTTTTGATAAAAACAATTTTATTATGTGCAACCGATGTACATATTTTTTTTATTTTAATCTGACATGCCATTTTTTTCAGTGCAGGTAGAAATGGAGAGAATGTGCTGACTCCACACGGGCTGTGATAAAGCAGCAATAGCCATAGTGTTACTATTCCCCCCTATTCGCTGTTGCATTATTATTAAAAAAAGGAGTTGGAAGCATTTAATTGCATTTAAATGATTTAAAAGAGCAAGTAATGCCTGAAAGCAACCACCCATTTCTGAACACTACTCTCTGCATAAAGGTAAGGTATGATATTAACTTTGGCTTTGTCCTAAACTGTTTATTCTCTTTATCATTATAGGCCACTTTAAAATAGAAATCAGCATTCTCAGTAACCTTTCTGTTTCAGATAAGAATCATTTTAATGATGTCCATCTGCAGCTTCATTAGCAACCCCTCATCTTGTTACTAGTTAAAAACTCTGTCAGTCCGATATGTATACATCGACATGCAGCTGGTGCTCTTTATGTTTTTGAGTAGTAGATACACATTTCATATTCACATCATCAACACTATAGAAGGAATCAAGCAATTAGTTATGAATGTTCTGTTTGGTGAACTTTTCACTAAACATGTCATAATGAACCCCTGGATGTGCTGTTGAATTGTTTCACAGTGTGCACTCTGTGCTTTTAATAACTACCTAATTTTTCAGAAAAAATTACATTGTTAATACAATTATTAAAAGCAAAAATATATATTACATTTTGCTATAATATTGAATAAACAGCATGAAAATGGATAGAAAATGGATAGACAGACTTAATTAACCAAATAATAATACTCTAACATAATGTAAAACTGACTTTAATACAGTACATGTGTTGCTGCTCCTAAGCACTATACATATATTGTAAAGATTAGTTGATAAAATAAATGTAACTTGTTTATTAAGCTTTTTCAATATATATTCCAAACACTTCCCGCATTGCCGTGCCATGTGCCTAGCCAAGAACATGAAGTTGTTTGAGCCTGATCACACTGTTATATTCTTTAGTTTTGTCTCCTTTGACTTACAACATATTTAATCAGTTCAAGAAATGCACACACCAACATTTTATTAGTTCTACTAATGGTTTGTTCATATTGTGTAAATTTATATGATCTTTTTCATATGGCCCTGTTAAAAATGTGTTTCCTTTCATTTTAATGAAAAATCTTGCAACCATTTTTGTCTTAATAAACACATACATATTGTATAACAGCAGCTGTCTCACAGCTATTCGTCAAGCTTTGTACCATCATTGAATTTTAATATCTTGGATGTGAAGTGCTTCCCTATATTATTTATACCAACGAGTAACAGCAGAGGTGAGCATTGACCCCTGTTGAACACCATAATATACGTACGCATAAGGGTGCATAAGGGCTGGCCTCCGTTGAGAATATGCTACTTAAGTTGTTATAAATTATGTGGTATTTGCCATTTTAACAAATGGCTTGGAGATACTGTGCTGTTAAGTTTTCAATAGACTATGATTTTGTATTGATTTTTTCACCAAAATTTTTTGTGGAAGCAATCACATTTGTTTAAGGTATTATAGGCATGCTGCAGTAGGATTCACAAAACAGGCATTGGCATTGTTGGTTGATTTAAAGGATTTTCTAAATTTGTTTTTCATTTTAAAACAGGAATTTAGCTAAGAGTACCTAATTTTAAATGTATATTAAAATCCTGAATGCAAACACCTTGTTAATAAACTCCTATCTGTGCCATTCAGGATATTTTTTGGTTTTCCAGTGATTTTAGTAATTCATATGAATATGCATGAAATGATTCATTTTCTAAAAGAATAACAAACAATTCTACCTAATGGCTGTACTCCCCAAATTTGTGCAATATGTACAGTGCTCCCCCAGGAGGAAGAACATGCTGGATTGTGTTTATTCCATCCTAAAGCACGCTTAAAGAGTCCTACCTCTCCCATATCTAGGATTTTCTGACCACACTCACTGCTCCTTATCCCAGCGTACACTCCCCCCCCAAATGAAAATCAAGCCAACCATAAAAACTATCAAAACCTGGCCTGAGGGGGCCCTCTCACTGTAGGACTATTTGGCATATGTAGAATGGTCCATTTTTCAACAGAAGCTGTCCTGGGCTATATATTAAGTTCTGTTCTGATACTGTTACAGTGGATAAACCCATATGGGTCTACCCCAAACAGAAACCATATATGACCAGTGGGGTTCAGTCTAACTTGAGAACTGAGACATAGCCTTCAACTCAGGAGATAGGGCTCAGTACAGAGCAGCAAAAGCAAATCTGGAGAGAGGCATCAAAACTGCCAAAATGATACACATGTACCGATCTATGTTGATGCCTTATTGGTAAAGAAACTAAATATTTTCTTTACTCGCTTTGTGGCAAAGTGGTCTCACACAATCACTCTGCCCCTGCCACCATCTATGATATACTCACTTTTTGGGAATTTCACATAAGACAGATCATCAAGACATTGAATCAGAGGAAAGCTGATGGACCAGATGACATATTTAGCATGATACTTAAAGCTTGTTCTGACCAATTGGCAGACCTCCTTACTAAGATATTTAATCTGTCACTGATGCAGGCCACTGTTCCCCCCATCGTAAGTTGGCTATTATCATTCCTGATCCTAAAAAGTTAGTCATTAATAACCTTAATAACTACACACTTATTGCATTGATGTCAACAGTCATGAAATATTTTGAAAAATGTATTGCTCAGCACATTAAAACCAGCCAAAGTGCCTAACTTGAACTTTTACCCCTCCTTCTGTGGTTGAGTAAAGGATTTCCTCACTTATCATTCACAAACTGTTAGAACTGGCCCCCAAAGCTCCTCCACCCTCACACTTAGCACTGGCTCCCCTAAGGGCTGTGTACAGAGCCCACTTTTCTATATCCTGTACACTTATAACTGTACATCTAATTATTTCAGGAACACTATTTACTGACGACTCCCCCGTGGTAGGTCTGCACAATGTGCACAACCTGTCAGTGTGGTGCTCCAGGAAGAATCTCTCATTCAACACTTGCAAAACTAAAGAGTTGGTCATTCACATCAGGAGGCACAGAGCAGAGCCAGCCCCACTCTACATCACTTTATATCAACAGGTAGATGGTAGAGAGGGTCACCTCCTTTGTATTCCTGGCAACTTACATATCTGAGGACCTGTCCTGGACAGCAAACACTCTGGCAGTGGGCAAAAAGTCCTAGCAGCAACTGAATTTCCTGAGAGTTCTTTGGAAAGTGGAATGAAGGGGAAGCTGCTGTTGACCTTCTACCACTCAACTATTGAAAGTGTTTTAGCATACTGTATATCGACATGGTATGCTGGCTGTAGAGCAGCAGGCAGGAAAGCTCTGCAGAGGGTAAGATCCAGTGCCCAATGCCTCCGCAGAGCCAGGAACAACCTGCAAATTCTGGATACTTATTGTTGACACTACTTTCCTCCAGCAGGCGGTACAAGAGCATTAAAAGTAGAGCAAAAAGATTTGTACATAATTTTATCCTTGGGCCATCAGAATTTTACATTTTGAAAAGTCATAGAACTGTTATAATTTTTTTATTTCCTTTATGTACAATGATAACTTTATTGGATAATAATTTCTGTCCCTTATTTATTTATATATGGTATTTATTTGTTATAGGATGTGTGTTTTGGCTTTCTAATTCTAATTCTAATACACTTAATTTTTAAGTGGTGAATTTCTGTTATATGTTTGGTTGTACTTAATACTGTACTGTTCAATTGTTATCTGAAATTGAGTTGTGATCTTATTAGCCCTGTAAAGTGCCTTGAGATGGTGTACACTGTCAATAGCAAAATGTCAAATAAGCATCGACTGTCAGGGAAACCTGAGCGGGAAATATTTTAGAAATTAAACAATTGCAACCTGTTTTATTTATAGCATAGCTCCTTAACTGTGAACCTACAACTATGATATAATAACTTTTTTTTCCTTTTATTTAATTAATTATGTCTAGCTTAGTAGTAGTCTCTAATGTTCATCACGTGCATTGAGATATTAAGTTAAAATTTGCTAATATGCTATTAAACAAACATTAATTTATTGTAAATTGAAGTTTAGTTACTGAAGCTTATTACCGCCACTCAGAAAAAAAAGATTAATTATTTTGCAAATGAATTGCATTATTTAATAATATTTATTGTGTTATTTCACAAAAGTATTGCATTATTTTTCAAAAGTATTGTGTTATTACGGCAAAAATATTGTCTGGTGTGGTCGGTATCATCATGCATGCATGAGGGATAGATTAACCTCCTTAGCGTTACATTTTTTTCTGAAAAAACATGAAAAAAGTGTTGCATTCTTTGGCTTGAAAAAGTACATTTTTATTAAAGATCACCTTTCTTTGGTAAAACCTACAAAACACTAAAACTACAAAGTCAGAAGTGTTAAAGGTATAATAATGATGCAAATAATAATAATAATGAATAATAATAATGATAATGATGCTAATATCATATATATTGACAAATGAGAAAACTGTGTATAGTCATTTACCCAACAAATCTGTTAAACACATCAACATCAAGAAATAACTTCAAGTACCTGTAAGTAATTGGATCTTGGCTGTCAATGTTCACTTTTATTCCTGGCTGCTCTACAAAATCAAAATGAGGTGGGTCTGGTTTATTTGAAGCAGGGTAAACAGAAACCCAAACAGAAGCGTCACTATTTGGATTCACCAGAATCACTTTCAGTTTCACTGTCCATTTCAAATTCACGGCCTGAAGACAGAGTCACTTCGTCATTGCTGATGAGAGGCTCCTCAACAACACTGCCTGTATCACTTGCAAGAGCGTGCAACACCTGGGCTGCTGAAAAATGTTTCTTACAAGATGACATTATGTTATTATGAAGAGACACCTACACTCAAGTAATGCTTGGGATTAATGCTGTCAGCACTTTTACAGTCCAAATGACACTCGGGACTAACATGAAGGGAGTAAAAAATTTGCATATGTGCAATCAAGTGACAAGAAATGAACAAAAGTTATGGGTATACATGTAATCCTGTGTGTGCTGAGGGGTAAATTTAATCTGCACAGTTTATTTAGTGTGCTACAATGCAGTCTATTATAAAAAATCTTCACTAAACTTAATAAGTTTTAATCTGATTAAAATTACATATATGTTTCTAACTTTTGTTCAGTTACCTGATTGCAAGCTACGTGCTTTTTAAACCTCTCCCTCCACGTGCAAGCCCGATGTTACCAGCAGCAGCAGGTTGCCTCTTGTTTAACACCCAGTGCTGGTGTGATAATCACTAGCTCCCTGAGACACTAAACTATACAGATTAAATTTACCCCTCACCATATGCAGGATTAAATGTACACAGTAAAACCTCGATTATCTGTCAAGAGAAAAGACAGATAACAGAACTAGTACTTTAAAATGATATACAGTGGATTAGTTTAGAGAATTTTCATATTTAATTACAAAACTATATTAACAAAATATAATATAGCTTTAGCAAAATTCATATAATATTGTAATGACCAGCATTATAAGCAAATACAACTCAAGAGGTACTAGAGTTTTCTATGTTTTACTTTTCGTCTTTGTTCCATAACAAACGGTGCCGTCTTATCCACCATTATTTGGGTTACGGAGCACACGTCCAAAACAAAAAAAGAAAGATTTCCCTACCAATCAGTTTATCTCCTGCCACTTTTGTTCCTTTTTTCTCAATACCACAAACACTCCTGCTTATTGTCTCCTGACACCATACCCAAAACTTCTTTTAATGCCACACCTTCCTTCTTCTCTTAACTTCTCCTGTCACTCAACTCCTAACAGATGTGTCTGCCCCTTACAGAACACAAGCACTTCACCCAGTCCCACCACTTACATCATTCATTCTACCCTATCTGCTCCTGTACATCGTATCACAAGCTGCCTGCATGTCACAATATGTTAACAAAGCATAATATAACAGAATTTAAAAAGAAAATTACAATGCAGAAGAACATTAACATTAATACAGAATAACATTACCGTCAGTGGTTTCCATTTTCGACACATTTTTTCAATTTTGTCAGCATCACTCTTAATATTGTTGACTGTTCTTCCTGCTCCATAAACTGAAGCAATAATTGAAACACTTTCACCATTTTGTAAATGTTTAATCATTTTTGTGACAATTCCAACACTGCACACATACATTTATTGGCCATAACAATGTAGATTATTTAACAAAAGAGAAAATTTACGAAACCCTATTAAAACTGAACTGACACTGTGGTGCTGGGTAAGAACACTATGTGCTAGCACAAAGGAAATTTGTTCCTATGTGCAAAGTGTGCAGTGTACTGCATGGCAGTAGTAGTACAGTAATAGGTTGGCACTGGTGTGTGCAATGTTTTTTTTTTTTTTTTTACCCTAACGGTTAATCAAGTGACGAATTTGTCGAAGTCATTCTGTACTTATAAATGTTATTTAGTTTATGTCACTTGATTGCATGCTATGCAGATCTTTAATCTATCCCTCACTGGCTGTCACAGGAGGTACAGAAAATGCATGTCTATGGTGATACTGACCACACCAGGCAATATCTTTTGCGTAGTAAAGCACTAGCTTGAAAAACAATACTGTGCATTAAAAACAAGCAAACAAACAGAGACATCACCTTATAAATATAATGAATCCATATAAAACACATTATTCTCAAACACGCTTAGTCCAAATCAGGGTTGTTGGGGATCAAAAGCTATCTGCATTGAAAAGCAATTCTTATTGTAAAGCAGCATAGAACACAATGGTTATTAGTTTTCAGATAAGCAGCAAAGACAACATTCCAACTATCAAACACAGCATAGAGGAAAATCAAAGTGTCTCTTGGGATACGTAGAAAACTATCCTTCAGCTCAAGCTGGGTCTGCTTCTTTTTCAGAAATCTGAGGTGATCTATTTCTGCTCAGACAGGCTCGATCTGTTTGTGGAATTTTGCATTATTTAGATATGGGACTGCTGCAAACACAGGACTGTTTTTTTTGACAAAATAAGGCATTGACATCCTCCTTAACCTCCTTAAAGAGAAAATGATCCTTGAAAAGTATATATATTATTTATGGAATATGTTTGTGGCACCAGTCAATGAAAGGACATGCATGAACATATCCAAACAATCCTTTGGGGAGTGGATGGGAGTCAGGGTCCCTGGAAAAAAAAAACAGCCAGGGCCTCGGCTGGGGATCAAGCTCATGTCAGATTATTACATTACTATTAACAATAACATAAATCAAATCATTGCTTAAGTCCACCAGTCCACCCTCTCATTTTATGGAAAAATGTACTGTCAGGTATTCTTCTCCTCTCATTTTGATTACTAGAATGCATTTTTCAACGGACTTCTGATACAAAGTATCAGCAGAAAACAAGACAAAGCCTTATAAACAAGATTCTTTTAAATGTTGCTAACAGAAATTAGTTAGTATATGCCTTTATGTCTCAAAACTCTTTCTTATCTGACTGGCATGACATATGACCCAAATCAATGAAGAGAAGTTGAACATCTTAAATCTCTCAGCTCACTTGGGTATGTTTTTTACTCTAGAAGTATTGGAAGAAGCTACTGAAATTAATGTGACCTAGTCAGCCCACCTCAACATGTTACTACTGAGCACTCATGTACTGTATAACGCCATGCATAGAATTCACACTAAAACATAGTGTATGGACAAAAGTGGAAATGTGCATATACACAAAAAAATTCAGATGCACAAAACAATTCAGATGCACAAAACCGTGTGTAAGCCAACTTTAATGCACTTCATCTCCATAAATCCCGGTCAGCATGAAAAGTAACATACGTGCACGTACCTGCTGCCCCACCTCGACTCCTCCCAGAATTATGCGCCTTTGAATACGCAAATTAATATAAATAGCCCGTTATATTCAATGTTTCATGAAAAGGCAATTGCAAAACACGAAAAAAAAAAAAAACTTCAGTGAATGCGAAGTGGAGGCAAGGAAAAACATAATATTTGTTTGGTTAAGCAGTGTTATAAGCAACAAAATGAAAGTGATGGAGTGATACACCGTGGCGGAGACACTTTAAAGTTCAAGTTCAGAAAGTCGTACAGTGCCCAGACTAAAAAAGAATTGGTCAGATGACAAGTCAAGGTGAAAAGGAGAGTCGTAGCTCACCATTAGAGTGTCATATGGAAACGTATTAGGGCACAGAGTAAAGATAAAAAAAGACTTTAATTTCTACATTTCTACTTTAATTCTTGTAGTTTAATTTGTCATTAAAGTAGAACATCTTAAACTTCATGCTTAAAATCAATGTTTAATTTACTAGAGTCTCTCAAATACCATCGTAACTAAAGTAGCATGTGTTCCCAGACCCAGTCGTTAATCACTATGTGCTTCTTAAACGGGCTTTCTCTTTCATACACAGGATCACGCAGGCACTTATCTCCACAGAGAATACATTTCATTCATGGTATTACAGCTCTCAGAACATTTTAGAGTAGTAAGATGTATACTTGATATCATTTTCATTATGAAATGCATTAAAGCATGTATTAAACATGAGAAAGCATGGTGGCGCAATGGTAGTGATGAGCTGGCGCCTCATCCAGGGATTGTTCTTTCCTCCCAGGTCCAGGGATTGTTCCTGATAGACATCTGAGCTGTTGAAAAGACATTTTGCCTAGGTATCTTGTATACCGAGTTTGTGGAAAGTCAGCGAAACTCACACAAGCACATCTCACTGGTACAATCCATTATGAAAATTCACCCAAGATGTCTTAGCAGTTGAATAAATCAAAACTAGCAACCCAAACACAAACTTATCAAATCTATTTTTCATATTCCACAATCTCAAACACAAGAAAAATTAGATCAGCACTGAAAACTTAATGAAGAAGGCAGTGTTCATTGACCACTGTGTCTGGATATTGCTCAGGAGACAACCAAAAGATAATTACAAATAAAAAAGAAACTAAAGGTTTTTTAATATCACCAACAATACAGTTAAATCAATTTGCCCAATTTGCTATTGCCTTAAAACAAAAAAAACAACAAATAGAAAAGAAAAAATATTTCATGTATTCCTAAGTTTGGAGAGTAAAATGTAATTGAAGTATACACTTTATTAGCCTTTAAAATAATTAACACTTTTAATTGTAGTGAATCCATTCTATAGTGATTTGTGTCACGTACATCTCATAACTAGATGCAGAGCTTGAAATTTAGATGAGTTAGTTTAATGTTAACAAAAAATTGGCAAATTGAAAAATCTTATAACCTTTTATTATATTCACTATGTAGTAATTAAAATAAAAAGTTAAGCTTTTATGCCCTGCTATACAAAAAGATACAAGAAGTGTTTGTCAATGTAGAGTAACAGGAAAGAATGGCAATATATATATATATATATATATATATATATATATATATATATCTATATATACATATATATATATATATATATATATATATATATATATATATATATATATATATATATATATATACAGTACATATATCTCTCTATTATAAAAAGAAATCCTGTCCCCTATCCTGATAGTCTACGATACGTGATCTTCTCGGAAGATAATTTAAAGACCCGCGAGACGAAAAAGACTTGCCACGGTGCGTCTCACGGGAACATAGAATGAGAGTCTTGCAAGACACACCCTACTTACAAGCAATATCAAAAAAAACAAATCAGTAGTGTAAAGGCAGTCATGTAGCACACACAGCTCCAGGGCTCTCAGTGCATATAAAGTGTATAAGGTCAATACGGTAAAAATGAATAGGGCAGAAATGAAACATCGACGATTAAACAAAGAAGAAAGAAAAGCGCGGAGAAAAGAGGCCCAAAAGCGATAGAGAGAAAAAAATGCTAAAAAGAAAAACAATAATCGAGGTGCAAATTTAGAAAATAAGGAACGTGATGATCAGCCCGGAACAAGTGGAATGGAAAAAAAAGCACATCCAATCCGGCTCAGAATTAAAAGACAATGAATAAAAGAAAATAGAACTTCATAAAGACGTTTACAAACGTTGACGCTAAACACATGCAGAGCAGGTTAGAGACTATGAAACCAGTGAAATTAGAAAGGCTCAAAAAAAAAAAAAAGGGGGTAATACACATGTGGAGAAAGCTGCAACAGCAGCTACCCCAAGCGAACGCGAGCAGCGTTATACATCCTGCAAAAAGGAATTCAATCACGCCCATGGCCAGAAATAAAAGACAGGTATTATTTTTACAACGTCATGCGAGACCAGGCAGTGAGCCATCATTTAAAACAAGTCAACAGACCTCTAAGCTAGCATTTGTTGGATTGCTTTTGGCAGGCAAGCATCATGTGTTCCCAGCTCTTAAAACAACGACATGCGACAAGCAGAAGAGGCAGCTAGCAAGCAGCAAAAAGATAGCAAATGATCCAAAGGCATATCCTTAGCGTACGTTCAGCCGCAACACCCTTCACAACACGAGCAGTATTATACGTCTGGGAAGAAACAGATGTAACCTTGCGCAGGGCAGGAAATAAAGAAACAAGTATTGTTTTTACAAAAGTTTTTAAAGTAAAAGTGAAAATAATGCATATGTAACAATTCACAAGAAAATAACAATCTCTTTAAATTGTAGATTGCCTGCCTAAGGTAAAGTCATCCCTGATGAATGGGGACGTGGGAATGAGGGGTCCTTTCATCAGATTAGCGCTATTTCATATTTGGAATGGCAAAATGGGGAAGGCAGCTTGATGAATGAGGTCTCCAGGACTTAAAACAAATCCAAATTATATTATGTGATATCATCTAATGTGAAATTCTACTCCGCACTTCTAGAATTTTTATTTTTATACAGTATTGAGGATTTATTCTGTTCTATGTATTGTACTGTACGGGTCAGAATTAAAAGACAATGAGTAAAATGACAAAGTAGAACTTCATAATGACGTTTACAAATGTTGGTGCTAAACACATGCAGAGCAGGTTAGACACTATGAAACCAATGAAATTAGAAAGGCTCAAAAAAAAAAAAAAACGGCGCTATACACATGTGGAGAAAGTTAAAGGATATGAAAGTAGGAAAATTAGAAAATATAAAAAAAGAAAGTAAAGATCGCAGTAGCGCAAACAAACAGACTGCCTCATTTAACTATGCACCAGTCTAACTTTGGTTTTGCACAATAATTACTACACTATTGCACCTTAACACTTAATTCTACTTTATTCGCATAATTTTACTTATTTATTATGTTCGACTATACTGTTATCTTTCAATCTATGACTTTTTGTTAATTTAACTGATATTCTTCTAACTTTGCACAGTTTTTGATAAGCGGATCAGGATGCATTTCACTGCGTGTTGTCCTGTATAGCTATGCATGTGACAAATAAAGAATCTTAAGAATTTCAAAAACGAAGTTTACCGCACATGCATTTATTGGTTACTTTGTTCATGTATATATATTTATCTGTCTGCTTATTTAAAAAGCTACATTTACCCCAGGAGTCAAAAACGTTCTGTCTAGCCCTTGTACAAAAACCTAGACAAAAGCTGGGGTATCACCTTGGTAACCCCATGTACTTTTGGAACTGTGAGAGGAAAATAGCACGACTTTACAGACAAGGAGTCCAATGCAGAACTCTACTTACTTTTTTACTTTGTAAAAAAAAATTATTAACTGCTGATGATGTAGATCGTTTTGTCTGTGCTGAAATTCCAAACAGAGAAACCTATCCTGACCCCATTAAAAAGATTCAGCATATTGGGACTCACAAGATTACAAATATTGTTTTTACAGAAGTTCTGAAATAAAAGTGAAACTAATGAAATAGCAACAATTCAAAGAAAAAAAAATCTTAAAAGTGTGTATGTGGAAAATCAAACATGGGGGTTGGCGAGTGAAGCAAGCAGGGGGCAAAGCCCCCTAGTATATCAAAAAATCCATCAAGCAACTCTGAATTTAATGAGAAAACCATATGCTTATCCTGCTACAGTTAATGTCTCATAAACAACTGTGAAATGACCCACAAAAAAAAGTGTTAAAATTGAGAATATATTATTGTATTGTGTAAATGTCAATGAAATTATGCCTCTAAATATTTAGTATTTAGCAGATTTCTAAATTGACTGATTTGGTAAAAGTTAATATTTAACACACTTCAATAAGTTTGGATAGATATTTTCTTTGGAGTGTCCTGTATTCAGCCTGTACATTACATTTTTCCTTTTTTTCTCTTTTTAAAGGGGGTTGCTACTGTACACTACATAATGTCACTGTTGATTAGCTTTAATAATACAGATTTAATACACACATATACTTGTAGATTTTTCAGATATTGCATGCAACAAAGACATCACCTAAATCAAGAACTTTAGTGCCACACTGAATGATTTGAAATGCTTTTCTGCATTTTGAGGTAAACACTTTAATTGACTAACGTGTGCTTGCTTTGTACTGCTTAAAGGATTAATGTAAGAAATCTACTTCAGTATCAAGTAGCTCACTTTATTATTCAGAAGCAGAGAGGTCTGAGCACCAGGTCAAAAATTATGTTACATAATTGAACAGAAGCTAAAACTGTAATGGCTCCAAGGTGGCACTTAGCAGCAATAAAACTGCTTTAAACGTTTTAAAGGCATGTAAGCAAGTTGTTCATGGCTGATTCCTGTTATTAATCCATCATCTAACAATGCATGAGTAGCTGACCTCAAGTAAACCACTGAACTTTGCAGTGTTTTATATTTAATTTAAATGGGCTCTTTTATGCCTTAACATCCAAAACATTTTGAAGAAACAAATAAAGTAAAAAAAATAACACAAATAAAGTACTCAACAATTGACATCGATTACAATGCATACTGAAATGGTTTGGATAAAATGGACCTAGAATTCAATAAAGTGACATGCCAAAATCCATTATATCACTTTAGGTAATAAGATACCCCAGCATACAGTATTTACATTGTCATTTTTGTGTGCTGCGCATGGATATCATGTAATTTAAATGTATTTATTCCAAAGAGCACACTGTAATTTTCAGCAGTAGTTTTGATGATCTAATAAAATTCCAAAAAAGCAAAAAAATGTCTTGCCTAGTCATTAAACATTTGGATCAGTTCAGGCATTTCATATTATTTATAGTCTCTAATCAAATCATTCAGTGGTATTTATGAATAAATAAACGCAGTTAAATGCTATGTATTAGGAGATAGTACATAGCTGTTAGGGGGAAAAGTGATATTGAGGGTCCAACAGCAGGTGTTCTGGCTAGTGCCCTTCTACTGAAAGGGAAAAGAAACTTCAGGGTTATTAATTTCCTGTAAATGACTGTACTCCAGTTAGAGCTTCACAGGTAGATTAACATTAGGAAGTGTTATAGAGGAAAGGCCTCATTGTCAGGGATAACTTCAGTTCCATTTAATTTTTGAGCTGTTCAGGCACACAGGTACCATAGACTTGGGTTCTGTTATGCTTTCAAATGTGTTATTTCAATGAAAATACAATAGACTACCAGATGGATGGTGGCCTGAAATTGATGCATGCCTTTTGACATGCAACTAGTTATGTAAAAGGGGAATACGTGTTTCTTTACAGTATGAGTTTAGCAAAATTTACTTAAGAAGTACTGCAAGTGTGAAAGTGAAGAAGGCTTATTATGGACTAATGAATGACCAATTCCTCCTTACAGAACTGCATATTAAAATACATCTGTGAGTGCGTAGTTATTAGTCCAGCTAAGAATATAAACAGAACTTACCTGACATAATGTAAATATAAAGCTGTCACAGCTCTCAAAGAACATTCTGGTTCCACACTGTCAATACTGATGACAAGAAAAAATATATAGGTGAAACATAACAATAGTTGAAGGAGAAATAACCTCTTTGTAATATACAGTAGAGAGGTTTAGTGTTTTTAACTGTTAATAACAAAAAAGGTTTTCAAAAATTATGCTCGCCTGCTTGCACTTGTTGTAGAAAACTTCTCATGCAGTAGTACTGTCCTTATGAAATTCAGTGAAAGTGCGCAAATCTGATTATAACTATTATAAACTGTAGGCATACATTTTCTATATTTTATATGAAAAAGATTGTTTGAGTGAAAAAGTTAAAGTGTAACATTACCTTAAAAGAAATTTACTTCAGTTAAAGATGAATTCTTTATTCTGCAGGTCTGGGACCCAAATGATAATTTTAAACCTGCCTAGACTAAGAAGAAAGTGAAGGCTCTTGAGTGACCAAGTTAATGCCCTGGTTTGAATTTGATAAAAAATAAGTCAATATTTGAATTTTGCTATCCACCAGCTATTCCCTACCAAGTTAATCAAGCCTGAGTAAGACAGCATTGAAAAACAGCAGAAAATGAGCAGTTCTGGCTGATACACTTAGCAGAACGACTGTGGCAATTACTGAAAAGATTATTTAAATTCAATTTATGTTAATACACGGCTAAAAGTCTTACATAGCAATTATTTAAAACAGAAGTGACAAAGACATTCATAGCTACTACATACTGCTCATGTGCATTTTACTTTGCTATCAAATGGCACTGCAAAGTAAGTAAAACTAAGTATTCTTTTTTATGTGTTTCAGGCAATGACCTTCTTGGATAGATAGATAGATAGATAGATAGATAGATAGATAGATAGATAGATAGATAGATAGATAGATAGATAGATAGATAGATAGATAGATAGATAGATAGATAGATAGATAGATAGATAGATAGATAGATAGAGTGTATTTGTCCCCTGGGGAATTTTGATAATGTTTGGAACAGCAGCAAGTTCCAAATTAGGGCAATCAGTAGCTTTTTCTCTTCTATCCATCCATCCATTTTCCAACCCGCTGAATCCGAACACAGGGTCACAGGAGTCTGCTGGAGCCAATCCCAGCCAACACAGGGCACAAGGCAGGAACCAATCCCGGGCAGGGTGCCAACCCACCGCAGGACACATACAAACACACCCACACACCAAGCACACACTAGGGCCAATTTAGAATCGCCAATCCACCTAATCTGCATGTCTTTGGACTGTGGGAGGAAACCCACGCAGACACGGGGAGAATATGCAAACTCCACGCAGGGAGGACCCGGGAAGCAAACCCAGGTCCCCAGATCTCCAAACTGCGAGGCAGCAGCGCTACCCACTGCGCCACCATGCCGCCTTTTCTCTTCTATTGGACAGCAAATATTTATGTTTGTTTGTGCCACAAACTCATAAATCAGTTTACATAAGTTTTTAAATAGGAGCAGTTATGTTTTTTTGGCATGAAATTCATACAAAGCTATGCAGAGGTTGTTTATGAATGTCAGTGAGTGAATGTCGGAAAGAGAGAGAGATGGGACCAAGTACTCGAGGAGCAGAACTTAACCAGACCTTCTCTTCTGCTTAAATCAGTTCTCTTTGGTACTGTATATGTCTGCCAATCTTGGAAAGAAACCTGGCTTGGATCTTCTCATAGAGGTAGAAAGAATAAGTGCCAATGGTGTTGCCTCTGACCCCAAATAAACAGTGTGAGGCAGAGTTGGCGGCATGAATGTACAGGCAGGAGACACAACAGAAAAATGTGTGGAAAATCAGAGCAGCAACAATGGCACTGCTGGAAGCCAAAGAAAGAGATGGCATCCAGTAAACCTCATGCATCACGGAAAATGGGAAGAATCTGATGGTAACAACTAAGTTGAGTTTGCTATAAACATTTTAACAATAAAGTGAATCATTGAGGTAAGTTCACTACTGTGGACGCTGAAAGTCGGGAATGACAAGGAAACGGACACCAATATAAAATAAAAATCAATTTCTTTATTCTTGGTGAGAGGAGGCTACAGACCATCAGCCTGCCAGCAGCCTGCCTGCGGCCTGCAGACCCTGTCACGTTCCAGTGTGCCACAAACCGTCAGCCTGCCAGCAGAAAAAAGAGACTTCCTTAAATACTCAAGTCCGTTGAAGAGAATAAAAAAAACATAGTTCATCTTAAGGTTATTACATGGATTGCTGCAGCCCCTGTCCACATCCTGAATTTGTACATGCAGAGAAAACACAGTGTTTTTTACAGATAAAAAGTGGTCAGTTTTTTCACAGTTTTAAGAAATACACTTCTGCTAACTTGCACGTACATAAGTCTAGTTACAGCAAGTTTTCCCTAACGGTTATAGGGTGTATGAAACTCAGCTGTTTTAGACATTGCTCACTTCCCTATTCTTCTGCACCATCAAGGTTACAACACTTCAACAGTTATGTGGCAGTTACAATTTAAGAATCTTATTATAGCTTACATTTCGCACATAATGATCATTACACATAATAATTGGTTATACTGTACAATATCAAAAGCTACCTTAAAAGTTAGTTTAGTACATTTGTCTTACAGGAATACACTCTTACAGCTTAGTGTCTGTATTAGATTACATTTGTTCAGTTAGAATAAAACATCCTTATTTATTAATACATAAGTGACATGTTTCTTATAGTTCTATTAGCACCATACTTTATTATTTGGAAAGACTGAAGCACCTTAATTCTAAATATTTCTTCCTCAGTTCTTATTTAATTTTTGCACAATGGCGGAATCTGCTTGGAGACAGGGAACAATGCCACACTTTCCCATAATGTGGAGATGCCACTGAATAGGAGTATCAAGCCTAAAACCATAACTTCAAAGTACTGAGATTACCGAAGTACATAAATTGACACAATTTTTTTTAAATTCTAAATAGAAGGCTACTTGCTGTAAAAATATGTTTTACTTCCAAACTCTTCTACCATAAAACATTACCATGCCAAAAATAAATAAACAAATAATCTGGTTGTTTAATATCTCTCACATGTGCTTTTGTTTTACATCAAATTTCAATTTACTCTTGAAGTTGATTGGAAAAGTGCATAATAAAAATCTGCAATAAAATTAATTATTTTCTACTTCATTGTGTTGCCATAAGCATATTCCTTAAACATCGAAGTTGCGCCACTATGTACGTAGCTGTAATGCTTTTTTCACATATGGAATTGTGCCTAATTGGTGGCAATACACCCTCAGATTCCATACTATAGTACCTTGGTTGTGAATAAATTGGTTCAGCTTTAAATATTCTCAGTTTATACTTTAGCAGGCCAGATCATTTTAATTCTATAAACAGTGTCTGGCACCACCAATTCCCAGGTGTTCCTAGACCAGCTGAAAGACATAAGACATTCACTGTATTCTGGTACACCTTTCATCGGAGTTGTCCACATCCTATTTATAGTAAACATAAACATATATTTTTAAAATTCTCTTCTGATTTTTTTTGTTATCTGGAAATTTGTTTTAAAAGTCATTTATTAAATAGCATTTATTGTCCACTTGTTTAAGTATTTTAAGCATAAATACCACTTATTCATACTTTTTGGAGCATAATTAGGAAGAGGATGTCCGTGTTAATGTATACACAGTACATTTTTTACATCTATTCACCATCCAATACATTTTATTACAGAGAATATTATGCATATATTTCTGTGTGTATGTATATACTTACTGTATCTGTGCAGCAGTTATGGTTGCTGAATCAGAGATGTACCTTCTGGGTAAAATCCTGCACTCAGCCATTGTATGCTTGGAGTTTGTATGTTCATACCGTGTCCATATGGGTTTTACTCTGGGTAACGTTAAGTACCCCTATATTTGCATGAAAGGTGATTGGTGACTCCTGACTGATTCAAGCACTGTATGTGCGTATGTGTGCCCTGGAACAGACTTATGTCAATGTCCAGGATGTTCCCTCTATTGCACCCCATGCTGATTAGATAGACTCTAACCTTGATGAACCTGAATTGGATTAAATGTGTTTGAAAAAAGTTATGCTATGCTAAGGTAACTTAACCTAACTGAATTACTCCAAGAGAACAAAATTTGAATCCTTACCTAGCTGACTGGTGTTTGTACATGCTTTCCCTCATGATGAACTGGCACCCCAAGCAGGGTTGATTTCTGCTCTGAGTGCAGTGCTGCAAGGATAGGTTCCAGCTAAACTGGACGTTGAGTTTAATATTGAAATAGATATATGGAGTTACTGCGGTGGGTTGGCACCCTGCCCAGGATTATTTCCTGCCTTGTGCCCTGTGTTGGCTGGGATTGGCTCCAGCAGACCCCCGTGACCCTGTGCTCGGATTCAGCGGGTTAGAAAATAGATGGATGGATGGATATATGGAGTTATCACTAACTTGTTTTTTTTATAGATACATTTATAGATATATTTATATACAGTATGTTCTTTTTCAAACATTCACATGTGGTTCAATTTCAATCACATTAAACATAACTAGACGTGCACAGTAATATTTGAGCTGTATTTTTATGTGTTTATATACAAAATATTTTGAAACAAGCTATAGCTTATTTGACAAAAATAATAAAAATATTATGGAGCAAAAAAAGAATGTAAAAATTGAATTGAATGTTCTTTTTTTATTTTTATTGATTTTAATTAAGTCAAATTTAACAAAGCAAAGCAAAATTCGAACCCCACCAAAGAGAAAGAGAGTACAGCCAGCAACCAAAGCCATTCTATAAAAGGAGCAAAAAAAAGAAAGGTATTCTTCTTCCTGAAATGAAAACTTATTCTAAAATGTTATTGATTTGATCCTGCCATAGTTTAAAAAAAAGTTTTGAACAGATCCTCTAAGTGAGAATTTTTTTTTTCCAATTTCAAGTAGTATAGAACATTGGTTACCCAGTGACTTAAGAGTAGTGGGGTGGGATTCTTCCATTTGAGCAAGGTAAGTTGAATTGAATATTCTATATTGTAAAAAATACAGTCCTGCGGTGGGCTGGCACCCTGCCCAGGATTTGTTCCCTGCCCTGTGTTGGCTGGGATTGGCTCCAGCAGACCCCCATGACCCTGTAGTTAGGATATAGAGGGTTGGATAATGGATGGATGGATGGTAAAAAATACATTTATAATTTTAATTTTATAGAAGCTTAACATTAGATGTTTCTTTTTTACTATTTTGTTCTTCATTATTAGCAATACCATATCTATTTATTATCTATTTTATTGCATTTAAATAAAAAATCGACATTTCTTGGAATTGTTTTGAAATGTGAAATACAACCAACAAGTTTTTCTATATTTTCTTGTAAATTTAAACAATGATTGAAAAAAAAAACCAAACAAAACAAAATGTAACATATTGCTTTGCTTATTTTGTTCACTTGCTGCTTTTTTAAGGAGTCCTATTCACAACACTAATTGCAAAAAAGTATTTTGCCAAAGATTGCATATTTTGACTATTGAAACTGAAACATGCTTACGGCATATAATTCTGCGGTAAAATCTAAGCAGAATGAGGTCATTTAAATCATTTGAGATTGGATGTGAATCAAGGATTAAACAAGTACAGCACATACTCCACAAATGTTGTCTTAATCAGTTGGAAAAGTTTCTACAACATCTTTAATGTCCCTGTGTATTTTCTATAAAATTTTCTAATTATAAGGTTACTTTGAGCAGAGATGTTAAGACTTCATTAGTCAATCTTGTAATGATTGTTCTAGTTAGGGCTACTTTTCTAGTTGAATTTATCGATAATAAATGTACTCTCTGTAGGTTGTCTGAACATGTATATTATGTGATTTGAAAGCTTATAATTATTTGTCAATCAATTATAAGTGTAATTATGCAGCAGAGCTTGGAATTACCTCAATGAACAAGTCCTATGGTTACCATATGTCAATTTTATTCCTGCAAATATATCTTTTTTACTTTTAAATGCCTAGAAATAAAGGAGGGACAGCACAGAGTGCAGTGCCCAGTGTTACTATCTCACAGCTCCAGAGTACTGACTTTGCCAGGGCCATCTTAATGTATGGGCACATTAGGCACTGGACACAAGCCCAAGGAGCATAGGGGCCCATGATGTTTCTGATGCCTATGTATGGATCTGTTTTGCTATCAAAACAGGGGCCCTAGTGCACTACTTTGCCTGGGGGCCTGTGATGCTTTTAAGATGAACCTGACCCTAGACACTGCATGTGGAATGCTTATATATTTTCCCAATATCTGCACTTATCTTCTTCTCACATTCTTAAGTCTTGCATGTTACATTAATTGGCAGCTATAATTTTCCCAGTACAGGGGAATGTGGGCCTTTGCATTGGCATGTTCTATGATAGACAGGTGCCCTCTCAAGGTTTATGTCCTGCCTTGAGCTCTTTTTTGATGCTCTACCAATCCCCACTAATTTACTTTTGCAGGGTCACAGAACCCATACCAACAGCACTGGTTGACTTTTCACTTACAATTTACACAAACTACCCTATGGATGACCAAATATGTATCCTTCATAACTCATATTGATCCATATTTTACTGTAGACATTGTAATCATTGTCTTGTCATTGCACTATATACTGTATGTTCTGCTCCTGTTGCCTAATAAATAAAGCATGTAAGAATTTTGAAACCATGGTGCTCTGTTTGTTACATTTTAAATTGTATTTTTGAGGAGGTCTTAATACGATTATACAGTATATATATAGTATACCCAGCAACCACACATTACTTGCAATCACTTAATCAATTTCTTTGGTTGTTGGGGAAGACAGCTCCAGTCCTTTGCCGGATTAACTAAAACATATAGTAATGCCATACTTACTCAAAGCAAGTCCTTTTTGAAATGCCAGGTAACATTACATGTATGTCTGTGGGCAAATAAAAACTACAGTACAACAGGGGGAAAACCCACATAGACATGGGAATACTGTGCAAATTGCACACAGACTTTGACCAAGCTGAAATTCTGATCCTGTCTCTTGGAGCTGGGAGAAAGCTTTTACATCATGTGTGCTGGCAGTGATCTATATAAAAATGTACAATTAAAATCAGAACAGTCCAGAAACATGTGCTATATAGGAGTGATTTATTTTTTTTAACAGATTTTTGTATTGGAGTTCATGACAGTCAGTGTAGCCAGTGCTTTATAACAAGCAGTGTAGTAAGAACTTCATTGCCACTTACATTTTGTTGCTCTTGAGTGATAAAGAACTACAAAAACTCAGAAAAGATAATAAACATGCTTGAAGATGGCAATATAATACCAACTTGCACTGATTGTTTTATGAATACAAGATGTACTGTTAAATAGGTAAAGTTTAACAAAGCAAAACTGGAGGATGAATTTAAAATGATAAAATATTTGCCAAATGTAAATGTACAAAATGTATTATTGCCTAGAATTCATTCTGTGGTGTTTTGACATTTCAGGTCTGGTTATGATTTTTCCATCATGAAATTATTAGAAAGATGTAGGCAATATGCTATATTAAAATATTCTCTAAAAACTTTGTTTTTCTATTATGGTCATTTGACTTGTTAGAACCATCTGTAGTTGATTACAAAATGAATCCTTTCAGGATGGAAATTAGAAGCTTTTCACAGTAGCTTGTTGTGCCAGAAACTGACCTGTAGAATATGTGCAAAGATCCGAATAACTTTAACAAATTTCATGAGAGCAAATTTATCATTAAACCTTACTCTGTTTCATTTACATCATGTTGTGTAAAGACATGTAAATGTAAGAAAAAAAAGTCTTACAAGTCTTCATTCAAGACCTTGCAGAAAAAGACATTATAATTAAGAAGAATGTTTTAAATTGCAAGCTGATAAAGGGAAGCGTAAACTTGAATATATTATTTCCCAAAGGTGTCAGTAAATTATGAATCACTTTTCATTTGTGTCTAATATGTGCAGAAATAATGCCACTAAAACGGGACCACAAACTACTGAAAATCTTCCACACTTTATATGTTATTAATGTCTTAATCCCCTGTGTTTATTTAGATGTCATGTAGCGCTGTGGCTGTGTAGCTGTTATCTGAAGAAAGACCACATAATACGTGTAAAAAAAGGATAGCCAATTAAAACATTTGCATTAACCCAATAACATACAGTATCTCTCTCTTAAGCAGAAATGTGTCCTGCTTTGTTTAAGATAATTAGTTAAATACTTTGTGTTAAGCTACACAAACATAAGTCATTCAGACTCATAGCATAGCATTATGAAACATGCATAATTTAATTTTTGGACAAGTTACCAGTCCATCTCAGGACCCACTTATACATGAGCCCAATGTCAAATGGAATTGCCAGATAACCTAACACAAGCTGGAGTGTCTGGTGGGAAAGCCAGGCAGATATAGGAAGAAGCTAAAAATGCTGCACAGACAAACACCAGGTACAGAATTTGAACTCTGGATACTACTGCAACATGCCACAGTTGTTAAGAGGCTAACGCTAAAAATAATTTTTATTGACAGATTTTATATCTATTTTAATTATTCTTGTAATATTTGTCAATTCTTGGTGCAGAAATTTATTATCAGTATTTATTAACATTTTGCAAATTTCATACATTTGTACACAGTATATACTATTTTGTATAAAATAAATTCATGTACAGACATACAAATTAATGAAAATATTTGCTGAAAATAATAAATATTAAAATTGATATTTCTGCAGTACTCTAACCTAATTTAAATTATACAGGCAGTTGCTTTAAAAGTCTTATCATATAAAGCAGAACATATTGCACATTTAGTAATGGTAAGCTGAGATTTTGCCAGCAATAAAATATTGTTTCAGATTTTTAATGTGCTTTGGAAAAAAAGCTATAAAAGTCATATTTAGTGATTTATAATGGCATAAAATCTATTTTTTTCTGGAAAATACATTTTTTAAATAACATTAGGACATTAGGAGTTATTTTTGTAATATATTTGTATACTTAATCATATTGCTATTGCTAAATTACACTTACATAGTTCTTGTCTGTACTGTGATATACGATTTTCCTTAATGACTTTGTTGCTTTTTTATCTCCTATCAATTTTCAACACAACTTTCTAGCCGTAATTCTTTTTCTAGCTTTAAATATAGAATTTAAATAAATAAATGTACATAACTGTAGACATGTACTGTATTCATTATTTAAAATAATATGCAGGCAATGCAACTATCAGCATTACCCCCTATTCCCAGGCAGCATGACCCGTGTGAACTTGTATGTTCAAGTAGGTTTCTTTCCAAGGTATAAAGAAATGCAGTAAAACTGACTGGCAGTTTTGAGTTAGTCAGTTAGGACTGAGAGTTGATTTGCTTATTATACTTAAGTGTTATTTGGTGTCCCTTCCAGGGCATTATCTTGCTTGGTCTCTGGCTCTGCAAAGATTGACCAGGGCAGCTCATGGCCTTGTACTAACTTTTTCATTTACTAAAATAAATATATGACTGTATTTATATAATATTAATTTTAAGGAACTGAGATGTAACTATCATCTTTTAACATATTAGTTTGGCTTCGGATTCCTTATAAAAAATGATGTAGTACATATTTTTAAATCAGAAATGGTATAATCACTCCAGTTGTGCAACCTATTTGAAATAATTAAAAAGCCAGAGAATAATACATTTTAAAATCAGTTTATAATTACAAAATATGTATATTTTACTGGAAAAATGAATATGCCACTTCATAAACACTGATCATCTATAAGTTAGATTTGTTTTGTTTATAATTGGTTTACTACCATTTACTTTTTATGTCCTTTTTACATAAAAAGCCACCCTATGTTTCAATCTTTAGACTAATATATGCATAGAGAACAGTTTCCTACTACTGTTATGAAAAATTCTATATTTATATAGGTATATCCATGTTTATACAATTATATATTTTTTGTTATACAGAAAAGCATCCAAATTGCCTAGAGAACAGTCACCTAATACTGCTATGAGAAAACTGAATTCTTTCTCTATGGCACACATTAAAAACACTTCAGTGCTCAAAAGCTAAATATTCTATAGTTAAAAAGACACAGCTACAAAACCACTTCATGTTGATTCCCAGATTATAAATTGGTACACTATGGGTAACACCTGAAAAATCATTGTTACTGTTTACGTCTGTTGTAATAAAATGTTGTTGATTTTTTTATACCCTTGCATTGTTTACAATCTACTTAAAAACAGTTTAATGTTGTAAATGAACCTGCTATGCAACTCACAGTTAGGAAAACACTTTTGACATTTGGAACTATGCATATGCTAAACATAATATGAAATATATGAGCTCATAGTACTTTGTTAAATGCCATGCAATATTTAAAAGAAACTTCCTTTAACCAGTGTTAATACTAGCCAAGACAAAGGTTAAATAACAATGACTATTCACATTTGCATTGCTGAAGTATTCATCAATATGTCTCTGTATGTAGGTCATTTTTCTCCTTCCTATATGATAGTAATGATAGTACAATGCTGATATTGTCCATTCAAGCACAAAGCAGCATGTTATATAGATTTACAAAGTTTCTGTCACTGATTAGCAAGAGTATCGTTCATCTTAAGATGCATGTTGATAAAGAATGGTACATTTGTTCACACTGAAAACAAGCTATCTCTGGGAATGACAAAATCTGCTTTCTGGCTGCTGCTTGGATAATACATGGTAGTGATATGTACCCCAGTGTTTAAAATGATCTAGAAATTCAAGTGTAGAGATAAGATCACCTTTGAATTAATGTGGGGAATTGAAAGTAAAGCATTGTTTTCTGAATTTGAATATGGAAGCAAAAAAGGCATCCTTATAACATGAACAAACTAACCATTGTGTGAAATAATTTTAAGATGCATGCTGATAGCACATTTTAATGTCTGCTTTTATGTCACTTGCCTTAAAAAAGGACAAGGTTTTTCATTTAAATTCCATACTGAAGTCATGGGCCATGTTGTTTCTTTATAAGACTATATGACCACACATATTCTCTTTGTACACACACTGAGACTTTGTGAACTACATATTTGATATTTATGATGTACATTTTTAATGATCATTTTCCCAAAAATGTTGCAGTAGATGTAAATTGCCCCGTTGATTTGATATTTAGGATATTTAAAGCGATAAATTCACTTATTTTTCATGCTTAGTGTACTTTAATGAGATCCATTCAACAGCTGGATTATATTCCAATTAGTTTCTTAATATGAAGTTAACTACATACTGTATTTTACAGTTCAAAATATAGAGAAATAGGCTAATAGATTGTACGGATTTAACATATAGTTAATATACAGTGTGATGGATGGCCGGCGGTTCAGTCTGGCCGGGACGTCCCTGAAAGAATAGAATGGAAGAAGGCAGCTTTTTCAGGACACTGCCTCCCTCGGGACGCTGTGTGGCAGCTCCTCTGGATGGCAACGGTTCCCCAGATTCCCTCAGGGCATCCTTGGACACGGAGTTCATTTCCTCAGCCCTGTTGGGTACCATGGGTGCTGCCAGGGGGAGTTCTTAAAGAACCTGGGGACTCCTACTGTTACTACAACCCGGAAGTACTTCGGATTCAAGAGAACGGAAGCCCGTAGTACTTCCGGGCTACTTGAGGACGGATGATATGGCGTTTGACCCAGGAGGAAAACTTCCGGGTCATGGACTATTTAAAGGACTGCTGAAGACCCAGCAAAAAGGGCTGGAGTTGGGTGGTAGAGTGGCGGAGCTGCTGGGTGGAGAGGAGGATTGTGTTTATTGTGATTATTGATTATTGATTTGTGAATTGTGGAGTATGCGGTGCTTTGTGCACTTTATTAGAAGAATTTATTAAAGAATTCTTCTTGGTGCTTTTAAATGTGTGTCCTGGACGTCTGTCGTTGGGGTTTCATGGGGCAACGGCGCCTCTAGTGTCCACAATTGGCGTAGCTGGCAGGATTCTGGCCATCTGTTTGGTCAGAAAACCTTTTTAAAATTAATGTGGACTTAAAACCTCCAGACAGCGACACACGGAAACCGTCAAACCCATTTCACCAGTCCATCATGGGAAAAAGGAAGACTAAACTGACCAACAGCTCAGAGAGAAGTCAGGTGCTCGACGTTCTCTGCGTCCAAGACAAGCAATGGAGCGACACCGCCGGGTGCCGACAACGAAGACGAGGTATGTGCCAGGGAAGGGATTGAAAACATCTTTAAAATAACCCACTTTGTCCCATGCTCATACCTCATAGACGGCGCATATCCAGAGTTCGTAAATAAGACGAAGAATCATCCTGAAGATGGTTGTGTTCTCTCTGAGGGGAGTATGAACACAGAAGACTTCATCATGCGGTCAGCCAGCAACGGACACGTGACCAGCCCCAAAGCATCACGGGATAGAGAAGGTCAACCGCGGCCAGAAGGCTGGAGTCAAGACATACCGACAGACGCAGGTTTTCTAAAAAGGGAGGGGAAGGCGGACGAAGCATCGCACGCCATAAAAGAAGGTAAGGAGGTTCGGGGAATGACCGATCGATCAGCCAAAAAAATGAGTCAGGCGGATCGTGGTCGGCTTGATGCTAGTCTCCAAAACTCCAATTCCCAAAAGGCAGTGCGAGGCCCAACTGCGCAGGCGCAGGAGACTCTTGTCGGCTCACGGCTGGAGGGCGGGGCTTTTGAAAGTCCGAACTTGCCTCCAGCCGATCAAAAAAATGACTTTAATGTGCGGGAGCTGGAAAAGGTAATCCAGCCTGTAAAACACCATTTTCAGGTCATCACCACGATAAAGAAGATCATTGAGGAATTGGGAGTGAAGGCCGAGGCACCTCTACAGCAGGTGGATGAATATTTACACCATTTTGGACAGGAGCTTCCCCAGATGACGGATTCAGCGGTACAGGTGGGTGCTGCCGGTACCGTACATGAAGTCGGGACTCAGATGACAAGTTCAGCACGATTGTCTAGTATCAGCTGCCAAGTAATCTCGAGTCCCACAGTTGATATGGGGGTGATGACCGAGTGTCCGATAGTGCTGTCTTCCAGATGGTCCCAAACCTTAAGACATCGGCACTGGTCTCACAAAAATCTAAAGGGGTGCAGACAGTAAAGGGTCTCTCTCTTACTCATAGGGAGACTCAAACTGTGAGAAAGCCCCAGAAAGAAAAGGAGAACCCGCAGGAGAAGCAGGGAACTCCTGACAAAATAGAGCGTGTGTGGAGGGAACGCTCTCCGTGTGGGCAGGGAGATAGTCCGCCCTCAGCTGGACAAAGGGCAACGCAGGAGTTACCAGCCTGCTTCCAGTCCCGCAGGACATTACGCTCAGGGAGGAGGCTGTGTTATGAATGCCATCGACTGGGCCACTTATGGCGATAATGTCCAGGGAGAACCAGGGAGGTCGCTAAAAGAAAACAACAGTGCAATGTCTCCCTGTTGTTCTCCTGCTCTTGTTTTTTAGGAAGAAGCCATGGTCCAGTCAGTGCAGACAGTCCCTCTTTTTTGTGTTAAAAAAATGATTTAGTTGCCTCACATTTTTATGCAATCGTTTTGTTCACCCCACTGAATTAAAGCTGAAAGTCTGCATCTGAGTTGTTTCTTTTAAAATTCATTGTGGTAATGTACAGAACCAAAATTAGAAAAAAGTTGTCTCTGTCCAAATATTTATGGACCTAACTGTATATTGCCCATTTCCAACCCCCAGCCACCACCCCCCTCAACATTTTAATGGCATTTAAATTAGGGCTTTGACTAGGCCAGTCCATATCCCTCCATTTCTTTGTTCTGGGCCATTCCTTGATGGATTTGCTTGTGTGCTCTTGATCATTATCATTCATTTGATCATGAACTTTTTGGACAGATGGACTCACATTTTCCTTTAGCACACTTTGAAATGATGACGAATTCTTAGTCAATGACTACAAACTGTGCATTGAGGCAGCAAAACAAACACAAATCATAACATTACCAATGCCATGCTACACTTTTGAGGTTTTTTGAGATTATTTCACTTTCTTTGGCTCTTTTGAAATCACTTGCCAGACTCCTAAGCAACCACAATCTTCTTTCTGAGGGTCTTTGGGAACTCCTTTGATCTTAGCATGATGATTCCACACACATCAGTAGCAAAGAGAACACCAGACCCTAGATATCTGTGGTTAAAATAAGACAGGTTCCACCTGCATACTTCCTAAGGAGGCTCTAAATTTAGCACCTGAAACTGGAACACCTAACAATAATTTTATAGATTTGAAGTGGTGATAAATATAGAGGTTGTAAAATAATTAATCTCACTCAAGACAAAAATAAGAGGTGGGGAGTTGATCCCATATAATGTCCAGCGATCTTCAATGAAAACAGTTGAAATAATGCTAATCAAAAGCATAACAGTTGATAATAAATGACAGTGAAAGGTGGTATTTATACAAAATGGCAACCAGAAGGAAGTATTGTTGGAAATGACGTCATAACTGTGAGGCAGGAAATGATGTAATCAAAAGGAGACCAGAAGTTATGTCATCAGGGCGCGACCAGAAGTGACATCACCGGATGTGATGTATGAGGAAGTAACGTCATCAGATGGGACCGGAAGTGATGTCATCAATGCACATCTGGAAGTGACGTTGTCTGTGAGAGTCAGAGGCGGAAATGATGCATCAGAAGAGGAGCCATTTTGAGAATCCAGAAGACTCAGTGAGTGTGTTGGTTTATTGTTTTTCTTCATGAGTCCTGATGAAAAAAGAAGAGAGGCATTAATACTGATACAACCCCCTTGTCTCGTGAACTTTCACTCACCTCTGGGTTTGTTGGCTGCCTCCTAAGCACACGTGTGTGACAAGGTGTACTTACTTTTTTCATGTGACAGATCTTCATTTTTGTTAATTTAGATAATGAGAATGACAACATGTCAATTTCTGTGTAATTTTTTCAAGTATCTCACCTTTATCTCTAGGCACTGTTTGAATGATGATGAACTGTTAGATTGTTTAAATATTCTGAAAGAATCAACAGTTTCCATGGGGTGAACTTTTATTGTCACATGACTGTATATAAGAATATATAGAATATTTTGCCTTTTTATTAATTTAATAACTCTTCTAACATATATTTGTTAATATTCTTTAAAGTGACTGCTACAGAAATGCATAAGATGAGTGGAAATTGCAATAGTTCATAACAGCTGCAGAAAATCTTTTAGTTCACAGAAGCATCTTATAAATGTTAAATGGTTACTTTTTAATGAGTGTTAAAATGTTAACAATGAATTGCAGTAAAGGAATAATTCCTTAAAAAAACTTTCTGCATCAGCAAGCTGTCCAATTAGCAGTTCAGCTAAAGGCAATTATGCATATCTGGTTAAGAAATAAGGTAGGATTTCATAGAACATACTTGGTAAGAAACAACTAACACTAGTTTGCTCACAAAGTCGCTTGGCTATATATTTTAAGGAAAGCTAATCAATCCCTTGCAAACTGTTTTCATGAGTGCATCTCTTATAAGACATTAACTTATATAAAGGTTATAATTGCACATTGTCCTAAGATTTCAGGTCAGGTTAGGGAGCATGCGCTTGTACAACGCATTGCCACACACACCACATTAAGAAACGGGATAAGATCCCAGTTGGCAAGCCCTAGGCAGACACGTGGTCCAGACCTGCCACCTGGAAATGATCATCTATCTGCCGCAGCCAGGTGTTATGTAGGCATCCCCTTGGCCTGGTGTAGCCTCTCAGGTCCTCAGCACAAATTTAAACCAGCAGTAACCAAAGATTCTCTGAAGAGCCACAGTACCAAAGAAGTCCAGTCTTCGTCTCACATCACTGCATAGCTTTCATGTCTCACAACCATATAACAAAGCACGAAGCACCAGAATTATAAAGACATGCAAAGATATTGGGAGCACAACACACCCCTTTCTAGCAACCTTATGACCCTCCATGCTCTCCCAATCCATCTACTGACTTCATAGGAAAAGTCAATAGAGACTTGAATGTTGATGCTGAGATAAGTAAACCTCTCAACGCAGACAAGCACACTGCTGATGGCTGTGCCCAAGAGGTCATTAAAGGCTTGGATCTTGGTTTTTATCTAGGACACTCACAAGCCCAGACACTCAGACTCCTCAGTCAGTCTCTCGAGAGCCGCAATCAGAGCCACCATTGACTCCACGAAGATCACAGCATCATTGGCAAAGTCAAGATCAGTGAATCTTTCTTCACCAAAAGATTTACCTGAAAATTTACTTAAAAATAATTTTAAGAATATCAATTCAGGATAACCATAGGCCAGAGTCATTGCAGCATTGGGTGTTAAACAAAAAAGAATCAGCAAGTGGACATAGTGTCAGTTTATTGCAGGGCTCACTTATGTTCACATCCCCCTGAACCAGCTAGGATGGCCCATGTACTTCAAACATATAAAGAACATGCACACTTCATAAGACAATAATCAGATATGGTATTCAAATCTAGGTACTAGATCTGTGAAGTAGTCACACTAATGCTATTGAATGACCCAGCAAAAAAAATATTTCACCAAAATTTGTATACATGTCCAGTGCATGTATATTTATATAAACAAGTTTTCTTTCAAACACAGGATGCAGGCAGAAACCTCTTTTTTATTTGCTCATCCCTCTGTGCCAACATCTAAAACCACCATAACATTTGCAAGAATCCAAAGGTTTGAGTCTTACTTAAAATTTGGGGTCAGAGCAAATACCTGAAGGCAGAAAAGCTACTTCCAGTCTCTCCTTTACAAATAATCATACTTGTCACCTTTTATTTGCTTTTCATAACTGATAACAACTTTGCATATTTTGAAATTTAATCATAAAAATAACTTTTCACCAAACATTCCTTCTGTCATGTGTAACACAGACCTTCTATTGACTTCCTTAATTACCCTCCTTTATCCATTACTGTAGGTAATGATGAGTGAACCCCATGGAGTTTGCTATACCATTCAGTTCAGCAAAATCACAGAAATGCTCCAGAACTTGGCCGAATTCTGCTTAATGCATCGAGGCTCAAAAAGGAAGAAGGAAATGAATTAGTTTTGAATGGACTATAGTGGTGCAATGCTCCTTTAATAGTCCCTGAAGGCCAGGGAAGCATCTAATAACTATGCTGGACCTATTATTAAGACCAAAAATATGATATGAGCTGTAATCACTGCACTACTGTGCCTCAAACAACAAAGGATGCAGACAGAGCATAATCCATAAAAAATGCAATAAATGGCCACTAACTACCAAAAAGTAAAAAAAAAAAACACATCATTTGTGCATTAATTGGTGGCATGGGATTGACTGGTTCCATTGTTTGAAGTCATGGCTCTGGGTGTAGCTGTAACATCTTGTCGTGACAGTGAACTGGTGGGTAAACGTTTGAGGAAAATGGGAATATGTACATAAAGACAACAAAAAAGTGTCAAAGCCAGGAGGTCAAAAGAACTGCAACTAAAAACAAAACATGAGATAAAATTATCGTCAAAGGGTACAAGGAAAAAGGTCAAAACCAATTGATACTTGTTGACAGAATTTTTGCAAAACTCTTTGAAGGCTTTTTTGTATCCACAGATCAGCTAAGAAAGAAAGAGTGTGACCTTTTATCCCACTGTACAGATTACTAAGTGGTCAACGTCAGAGTCCATGCTCCTATAAATGTAGGGCATGGACCTAACAACAAAAACCCAAAATGTTTTGTGATAACAGGACCTAAAATACGTCCAAGACATTAGAAAATACACAAATCTATACCATTAGGAAAACTGAGCATATAATGGAAGGAATTTAATTCTTGACCTCAAAAACCCCCATTCAAGTACAACAGTGTACCATAAGCTGTCCAAATGAGGTATAATGACCAACAACAAAATGAAATCAATTTTTTGTTTCCAGATATCTGTGCAGATGCTTTTCACTTTTTTCCTACATAAAGATGTAATTGGTAATAAATCTTTCATTATTCTTATTATTTTTAAATCCAAACTCAAGAGAATATTCCTTCTTCTCATGAGTACATCACAGTTACTCAACAAATGATTATTTCTTTATAGATAATAATTTATTGCTCACTATCAAATCACTATGCAAGTATGATGCTATTGCTATCTCCAACTATCCCTGCTGATAATGGAACTTAAATCACCATGCCCTACACACTCATTTCATAGCTGGTGTCTTAACACCATGTCATTAGGTGATGAGAACTATGCAGAATTCATCTCGGAGCAAACTGATTATTTTTTAGAGACACATGCATCCTCAGAGATCTCTGCAGGGATACTATGGGAAACTCTGAAGGCTTTTTTTTAAGAAGGCAGATTATTTTATATCTTTCCTACAAAAATAAATTGAAAATGAAGAGGGTGTCATAGTTAATTAGTGTAATCACCAGAATAGATCAAGAATATGCCACATCTCCAACGTAAGCACTGTGGGGCACAGCCCGGACACAGACAGGTAGACAAGATGTTATCACCACACACACGTTTATTGTACATTATTTACAAAGTCCAAGTGCACAATCCCAGTGCCTCAGCACCAATCACCCCTTAAGTCCTTGGCCACACTCACAATGCCTTCTCAGTCTCTGGTCCGCCACCACTCCTCTCCACCAAGCTTCATCCTCTTCCACCCGACTCTTGCCCCTGACTGGAGGGAGGCGGCCCCTTTTATATACCCCGGAAGGACTCCAGGTGTATCCTAAGGGCTTCTGTAGCCACACCCCTGTGTGGCGGAAGCTCTGTCGGTGTACCCGGAAGTCCTCCGGGTGTCCCCAATGCTCTTCCCCCCAGCACTTCCGGGTGTGGCAGAAGTACTGAGGTCCAGGGCTCCCAAGGCATCGGGGCGCCCCCTGATGGTGACCACGGGCCCCTACAGTGTTGAGCTTCCAAGCTCTGTACCTGTGGTCCCCAAAGCAACCAGGGAGGACACCCCCTCATGTCCTGGAGGAGGCACAAGCCCTCCTCCGCTCCTCCTGGGCATCCCAGCTGGGCCTGAACCCCCGCCGGGTACCACAGTGCCCCATCGCCAGCGAAGACCCGTTGGTCCGAGCGACATACCCCGAAGTGGGTCCTACTCTCTGTCCAGGGTCCATTCCGGCACCCTGGTACTCTTCTTCGGCACCCTCTCCGAGGTCTACGCGCCCCGCTGTTCAGCGCTGCTCGTGCCTTCGCAGCCTCCGCCGGTTGAGGGGCTGCCCCATCGCCAGCTGAGTGTTGTCCTGCCAGACGGTCCATCTGATGAGGGTCGGCTTCCCACAAAGTAGGTCCTACTGCTCGTCCCAGGCCCAATCCTGCAACACACAGAAACACGGGGGCAGAGCCGCTGCTTGGACACCCTTCCCTGGCGTCCCTCTGTGCCTCACACTGGCAGCGCTCCCCCCCCGGAACTTGCCTGTTCGGAACCCCCTCCGCGGGTTGCGTGTCCCTCCAGCTGATGGGACCGCCTGCTTTTCTTTCCATTCCACTGGCTCTGGGGAGTGGCCCTTCACTGGATGTGCGCACTCAGCTGCACGTCCCTTCCTGTTGGAGGAATCGGCACTCATCCCTCGATCCCGCCTTTCCCTCTTGGACGCCCTGACGGTTTGAGTCTGCGCATGACAAACGCGCAGCCCTGTTCCCGTCTGCGTCCATGCAGAGGGACGGGAGACTGCCGCAGGCTCGGGGCGTCGGGCGCTAGGACCCAGGGCACTCATCAGCCCCTGTCCGCTCTGCCCTCTCACTGTTGCTCCCCTCACCTCGCGAGCAGCCTGCACCGCCGCATCTGCTGTCGGAGACCCACCGACATGGTTCTGATCACTGTCATCACGGCCCTTCGGTGTGATCTCCCCTTCTCTGTACGGTGTCGGTCTCACTTACCATCCCCGCCGCGTCCATCCGGCTGAAGCCTCCAATGCCACGCCGATCCGCCCACTGTCGTAGCGACATCACGGACGTGGCCGCCTTCACCTCCAGCTCCTTCAATCCTCACTGGAGGATGCGCAGCACCTGAAACAACGACTCCGCGGGCTGGAGGCATTCCTCCAACTCACGCAGAGCCGTGAGCAAGCACAGATTATCAGTCGGTGGTTGCCTTACCTTTTTGTCAGGCAAATCCGCCGGCTGCTCTCTGTGGGGCCTTCCCATTAGAAATAAAGAGGATTACAAGAGAAAATAAGAGAATTAAACTTTGCTATCTGCAAATGAAAAAAATAGCCAAGATTTGAACAGATGGTCTACCCTCCCCATCTCACATTAGCAGGGAGAATTCACACTGTCAAGTTAAACATCCTTCCCAAGCGTCTTTTTCTATTTCAGAGCATATATTAAAATATCGTTCTTTAAGAAATAAGATTCAATTATTACCTCATTTATTTGAAATTCGAACCATACACACATCCAAAGGGTGACTCTACAATGACCTAAAGCAGTAGGTGGCATGGAACTACCTTTCAGTTTTATTACTGGGTGACAAATATACAAGCTATATAGACCTGGGACATCATGTATAAATGTTGCGTATGCCCATTTCCATGCTCACATCACAATGTGTAAAAACTAAATTTGGTGTAAAAGCCACTCACATTCTCATGTCAGAACCCCAGCCTCCCCACCTTATGGCACCCAGCATCAAAGCACTGCTGCTGTTCCTGTGTGGTTTCCTTTTCTTTTTTAGGTTCACATCCATGACGTAGGCTTTATGAAATACACCAAAATTAACTGCATAGCAGTTATTAATTTAAGTCACCTGATTGTAATCAACCTGTAACAATATAATGGTGCATGGAATGACCAAGCTATTCCAAATACACCTACTGCACCATTCAGAATGCTTTAACCCATTGTATCTGAGTGTATGCAGTGGTAGTGCTGCTGCTGCTTTGCAGTAAGGAGACTGTGGAAGATTGTGGGTTCGCTTCCCAGTTCCTCCCTGTGTGGATAGCGCTTTGAGTACTGAGAAAAGCGCTATATAAATGTAATGAATTATTATTTTATTATTATTAGAATCACAGATCTAGAGCAGCTGACCGGAAAGCTCTAAGGATTATCAGGATACAGCTTCCAGCTCTGGAGGACATTTATATCACACGCTGCCTCAGGAAAGCCACCAGCATCTGCATGGATTCCACTATTTGAACTTCTCTCATCTGGCAAATGCTTCAGAGCCTTTCTTGCTCGGACCTCGAGGCTCAGAAACAGCTTCAGCCCACGAGCTATAAACACACTCAATCAAGCCATCAAGTGCTCCCAGTAGAACTGTTTGTACTTACAGTATAATTACAATTACCTCACTGTAAATTTGCACTATGGCCATAATATTGCACAACCTAAGCCACTTCATGAACCATTTGCACTATCTGCACAATATGTACATGTATATTGTACTTATGCTTTCATAATTTGTTTTTCATTTTGTTATCATATTATTATTGTTATTATTTTATAATTTTATAGGAAAATAAGTTTATGGAGGATTTGCATATTGAATCTCATTATACCATACAATGACAAAAAAGAAATTAAATTCAATTCAATAGAAGAGTGCGTGTATTTACCAATGATGATGACTGGCTTCTAAGTCGATTTACATTTCCAAGAGCTATCCTCTTGGTGATGTGTGCTGTTAGAATACTATGTATACTTGATATCATTTTATGATGAAATCCATTAAAGTGTGCATATTACATTTTACAGATAAATTGTTAACTTAATAATAAATAATGTATACTGATAATAATTAAACATGTGGGGCACAATGGCGCAGTGGTAGCAATGAGCTGGTGCCCCATTTAAGGAGTGTTCCTGCCTCGCGCTTGATGGTTGCCCGGACTGGAGCGCCACAGAGCTGTAATATGATGAATGTAATGTATTCTGTGTGGAGATCAGTGCCTGCGCGCTCCTGTAAGTGTAAGAGAAAGCCTGTTTAAGAAACACATAATGATTCACATACATAGAGCACAGAATACAAAGCATTTAACGTGCTACTTTAGTTGCAATGTGATTTGTGAAACTCTAGTAAATTAAACATCGATTTTAAGATGAAGTTTACGACATTCTACTTTAATGACAAAATAAACCACAAGATTAAAGTGGAAATTTCGAGATATAAGTCGACATTTTGACCATTTTTTCTTGACTGTGTCCCTATTTTTTTTCTTTTTTCTGTACCCTAATGTGCTTCCGTATGACACTCAGATGGTGGGTTATGACTTACTTTTTCATGGCAACTTTGATATCCAACCAATTCTTTTTTATTTCGTCACTGTGCTACTTTCTAAACTTGAATTTTCAAGCGTCTCCATCACTCTTTATCACTCGATCAACTTCCTTTTGTTGTTTATACCACTGCTTAAGCCAACAAATTGCCTCCTCTTCGCATTCGCTGAAATTCTTCTTTTTTTCCCTGTGCTTTTGCCATTGTCTTTTCACAAAATGCTGAACTTAAGGTGATATTTATATTGATTTGCATATTCAAAAGGGCATAATTCTGAGAGGAGTCGGGGTGAGGCATTATTTTTTTTTGTTCTTTATTTCACCTTATACAATTTCTTGTATTAGGAATTTGTTAGTTTTCGTATACCCCTTGAGGTCAAAGCGCAGGGTCAGCCATTGTACAGCACCCCTGGAGCAATTACAGGTTAAAGGTCTTGCTCAAGGGCCCAGCAGAGTAGGATCTCTTTTGGCAGCGACGGGGATTCAAACTGGTAACCTTCTGGATACCAGCACAGATCCTTAGCCTCAGAGCCACCACTCCAGCTGTTATGTGCGTACACATGCATTACTTTTCACACTGACTGGGATTTATGAAGCAGAAGCACATGGAATTTAGCTTTTTTGCACATACACACATTTCCAGTTTTGTCCATATGCCATGTTTTAGTGTGAATTCTACTCACAGAGTTATGCATGATGCCCCTGGACATTGATAGATATTGATGAATATACAAAACCTGGTCTGCAATAGAAATAAAATCTTGCTGCACTTCTTTATATGACCGCCCTGCTTTGTGCCACAGTAGATACAAATTATTGTCAATATACTACTAATCCAATTGTCCATCAATCACAGAAAATATGGAAACAATTTTGGAAGCAACATAAGACAGAGAAGCTTTTACCTGTAGCACCACTACATGACAATCACCTTTTTCTACTCTTTCAAACATACACAGTAGTTAATGTTTGGAAAAGGTGTGGGATTAAAACATTTTGAGAACTACATATATAGATAATGTCTTTGCATCTTATGAAAAATTACACTTCAAATTTAACTTCTCTTCAACACAATTTTCCATTATTTTTAAATGAGAAACTTTTCCAAAACTTTTCCTAAAGGAACCTGCCCAACCTTCCTCACCTCCCATCCATTTCTATTCCAGGAGAAATACTGATCAGTCTTGAAGACTGAGAAAACATCTAAGATAAACATCTTAAAAATCTCTTCCTTTCAAAGATGTCAGGGTACAGTGGGGAAAGGATCTTCCACTTAACATCTCAGAAAAGGAGTGGGAGGCAGCCACACATAGAATACATTCCAGCTCCATATGTGCAAAGCATTCAATCATTCAACTTAAAATCTTTTATCAAGCACATTTATCTTGTTTAAAATTATCCAAAATGTATCCAGGGCAAGATTCAACCCATTGAAAGTTGCAATTTAGCTCCAGTCTCACTGGACCATGTGTTTTGGTTGAGCACCAAATTAACATTATTCTGGACAAAAATCTTTGAATTCCTATCAGACAGCCTTGGTGCCCCAATCACTCCTAACCCATTAACAGCTGTTTTTGGTGTACTCCCAGGTGGGCTCTAGTGGAGAAGGAAAAACTGATTGTAATTGCCTATATCACACTACTAGCACATAGACTTATCTTGCTCAAATGGAAGACTCCCAGGACACCTGTTATAAGCCAGGTAACTAAATGATGCTGCATGTTTTGGCTGTATCCTCTGTTTAAATATTACTGGACAAGAATTTACATGTACCTATCGGAGAGCCCCAGGATTATCTTATGCTGTCACCCATTAATAGTCCTTTTTGGCCTAATATTGCTTTGAACATCACTGCTAATCACTCAAATGACGTAACATACACTACACCATACTAACAATTCAGAGAATTAAAGTTACATTAAGAATATTTTTTTTCAGTAAATAACATTTCACAACTATTTCACAGCTAGCAATCTTTATAGCAATCACTCAACAAACACATCAGCTACAGACCTTTAACTACAGCATCTGTTACAAAATTACTGTTTACTATACTCACTTCTGCTTGTTCTGTTCTATTTAGTGAAACTGGGGTGAGTATACAGTATACTTACTGCTGGTGGTGTTATACCATTCCATTTCAGTGTGACCACTGCCATAGATTTTGCCTTCTGCAGTTTTTCAATATCTCCATAACATGTGGAATTGTTTACATAATTAGAAGTTTTAACAATTGAGAGGGTGACATAACTTTTTTTTATTTTTTTTTTATTAATTTTATTGTAATCATTCGGTACATATAGATCAATTTTTTTTTTCAAACCCCACCCCTGAGAAGGAGAGAATGGCCAAAGGAGTAAAATTTAAGGCTTGTAAACATGCCTAAATTATTGAGTTTAATAGGGCAAAAAAAGATAAATGGAGAAGGAAAAGAAATGCGGAAATAATTATTTCTTCTTATTCTAAAATATTATTGATTAGATCCTGCCAGGTTTTGAAAAAATTCTGTACAGATCCCCTAACTGAGAATTTGATTTTTTCCAATTTCAAATAATATAAAACATTGGTTTCCCACTGACTTATTAGAGGAGAGTTAGGATTCTTCCAATTTAACAAAATAAGTCTGCGTGCCAAAAGTGTAGTGAATGTAATCACAATTTGCTTGTCCTTATCCATTTCAAATCCATCTGGAAGAACACCAAACACAGCTATTATGGGTTAGCAGGGATTGTGACACCAAGGCTGTCTGAAAGGCACTTAAACATTTTGGTCCAGAATGATGTTAATTTGGTGCAGGCCCAAAACATGTGACCCAGTGAGGCAGGTTTGTTTGCAGCGTTCGCAGGTGATCTTGCCCTGGAAACATTTTGGACAGTTTTAAGCGAGACAGATGAGCTCGATACATAATTTTGAGTTGAATAATTCTATGCTTTGCGCATATGGAGCTTGAGTGAGTTCTCTGCATTGCTACCTTCCACTCCTTTTCTGATATATTAATTAAGAGAACTTTTTCCCATTGTCCTCTTGGATCTTTGAAAGGAAGGGACTCTAATAAAATTTTATATATTGCAGAAATGGTGTCTAAGTCCTCAAAGTTGAGCAGTATTTTTTCCAGCATTGTGGAGGGTACAAGATGAGGAAAAACAGGCAGGTTCTGTTTGAGAAAATTTCTAATTTGAAGATAGTGAAAGAAATGTGTAGCTGGAAGGTTAAATTTGGAATGTAATTGTTCAAAGGATGCAAAGATATTGTCTATATAAAGATCTCTGAGCAATTTAATCCCAAATCTTTTCCAGATATTAAAAACTGGATATGTTTGCGAGGGTTGAAAGAGGTGGTACTCTTGCAGGGGTGCCACAGATAGAAGATTGTCCATCTTAAATTGCTTTCTAAATTGGTTCCCTGTTCTAAGTGAGTGAAGCACAGTTGGGTTATTAGTATATTTGCCATAACTTGCATTTATTGGCACGCAGAGCAGGAAATATAAAGAAGTGCTGCAGGATTTTACTACTATTGCGGACCAGGCCTGTGTATGTTCATTTATTTGTGTCCAGGTTTTTATGCCTTGTATGTTTGCAGCCCATTAATAAAACTGAAATTTAGGTAGAGCCATGCCACCTTCTGCCTGAGGTCTTTGTAGGGTCGCTCTTCAGATACATGAATGTTTTGAGTTCGAAATGAATGATGTTATGAGTTGAATCTAATTGCTTAAAAAATGATTTATTGATATACAGTGATCCCTCGCTATATCGTGCTTCGCCTTTCGCGGCTTCACTCTATCGCGGATTTTATATGTAAGCATATTTAAATATATATCGCGGATTTTTTGCTGGTTCGCGGATTTCTGAGGACAATGGGTCTTTTAATTTCTGGTACATGCTTCCTCAGTTGGTTTGCCCAGTTGATTTCATACAAGGGACGCTATTGGCAGATGGCTGAGAAGCTACCCAACTTACTTTTCTCTCTCTCTCTCTCTTGCGCGGACTCTCTCTGATCCTGACGTAGGAGGTGTGAGCAGGGGGGCTGTTCGCACACCTAGACTATACGGACGCTCGTCTAAAAATGCTGAAAGATTATCTTCACGTTGCTACCTTCTGTGTGCAGCTGCTTCGTGAAGCGACATGCTGCAAGGTGCTTTGCATACTTAAAAGCTCAAAGGGCACGTATTGATTTTTCTTTGTCTCTCCCTCTCTCTCCCTGCTCCTGACGGAGGGGGTGTGAGCTGCCGCCTTCAACAGCTTTGTGCCGCGGTGCTTCGCATACTTAAAAGCCAAACAGCCCTATTGATTTGTTTGCTTCACTCCTTTGAAGAGGAAGATATGTTTGCATTCTTTTAATTGTGAGACAGAACTGTCATCTCTGTCTTGTCATGGAGCACAGTTTAAACTTTTGAAAAAGAGACAAATGTTTGTTTGCAGTGTTTGAATAACGTTCCTGTCTCTCTACAACCTCCTGTGTTTCTTCGCAAATCTGTGACCCAAGCATGACAATATAAAAATAACCATATAAACATATGGTTTCTACTTCGCGGATTTTCTTATTTCGTGGGTGGCTCTGGAACGCAACCCCCGCGATGGAGGAGGGATTACTGTACTGTATATTGGAATGTTTTGAAATAAAAAAAGAAGCTTAGGATGGATATTCATCTTAACAACGTTAATTCTTCCAGCTAGAGTGAGATGAAGGGTTGACCATCTATGCAAGTCTTGCTTAATTTTTTCCATATAGACGGCGAAAATTTGTTGATAAAGAGCTTTTTGTTTACTTGTGATATTTACCCCTAGGTATTTAAACTGATCTGCTATGGTAAAAGGTAGAGTGTCCAATCTGATATTATATGCTCGTGAATTCACTGGAAAGAGTATACTTTTATTCAAATTAATTCTGAGACCAGAGATCTTTTGAAAATCTGAAAGTGCTGTTAAAACTGCAGGCACACTGTTTTCTGGGTCTGATATATATAAAACCATATCATCTGCATATAGAGAATTTTTCTGTTCCAGTCCTTCTCGAGATAATCCCCTTTATCTGATAAGAATTTCGACAGTGGACCGCCAGTGGTTCAATGGCGATTGCAAACAGCAGTGGTGACAAGGGGCATCCTTGTCTGGTGCCATGTTCTAGTTTAAAGTAGTCTGAACAAATGTTGTTAATACAGACTGAAGCTTCTGGACTGGTGTACGGTAGTTTGATCCATGCACAAATATTTGGGCCAAACCCAAATTTTTCCATCCATTCAATCATATCAAATGCTTTTTCTGCATCCAATGATAATAATATCTCTGGGTGTTTGACTTTGCTGGTGAATATATTACATTAAACAAGCGTCGAAGATTGGAAGATAAGTGTTGGCCTTTAATAAATTCAGTTTGATCCTGTGATATTACCGAAGGCAGCACTTTCTCCATCCTTCTAGCTATAATTTTTGAGAGTATCTTAACATCATTATTCAGAAGTGAAATTGGTCTGCATGATGCACATTGTAACAAGTCCTTATTTTGTTTAGGAAAGATGGTGATTAATGCTTGACGAAAAGTTTGAGGTAGAATTTGATTGTCTCTAGCTTCTGTAAATGTTGCCAATAAGAGGGGAGCTAGCTGAGTGGAGAATTTCTTATAAAATTCTATAGGGTAGCCATCAGGGCCTGCTGATTTCCCGCTTTGAAGTGACTTTATAGCATCTTGTAATTCTGATAGGGTCAGAAGTTTATCCAGTTCCTCAGCACTAAAAGTATCTATTTGTGGTGTCTGTAATGTATCCAGAAATGCATTAGATTGTGTGTTGTTTTCTTTAAACTCAGTAGAATATAAGGTTTTATAGTAGTCTCTAAATGTGTGCATTATATTTTTATGGTCAATGATTTCATCTCCTTTAGTGTTGGTGACTACTGGGATTGCATTGCGAACTTCTTGCTTGTGGATTTGTTGAGCTAAAAGCTTATTAACGTTCTCTCCATGTTCATAGTAATGATGTCTTGATTTATAAATAAGTTGTTCAGTTTGTTTAGTTGTCAAGATGTTGAGTTCTGTATGCAGAGCCTGCCTTTTCCTATGAAGAGCCTCACTTGGGTGCCTGGCTTGTTCTTCATCTATTCTAGTAATTTCGCTTCTTAGCTCTAACACTTTCTTGGTTTCTAATTTATTTCTGTGGGAAAGATATGAAATAATCTGTCCTCTTAAGAAGGCCTCTAGAGTTTCCCAGAGTGTTCCTGCAGAAACCTCTGAGGATGTGTTTGTCTCTAGGAAGAAGCTAATTTGTTTGGATATATATTCTGTACAGTTCTCGTCTGCTAATATAAGTGGGTTAAGGCGCCATCTACGAGGTGAGTGTGGGGGGCATAATGATTTTAGCTCCAAAACTAGAGGTGCATGGTCGGAGATAACAATGTGTCGTATTTACAAGATTTCATCGTAGGCAAGAAATTATTATCTATAAAGAAATAATCAATTCTTCAGTAGCTATGATGCACTGGTGAGTAGAATGAATATGTTCTTGAGTTTGGGTTTAAAAACCTCCAGGGGTCTGATAAATTGTGGTCGGTTACAAACTGTGTAATTGTCTTTGAAGTGTTAGATGTTGTCCCCCCTTTGGCAGGAGTCCTATCTAAGAGTGGATTTAAAACACAATTAAAGTCCCCAGCCATTATAATTTTATGAGTGTTCACATTGGGAATGGATGCAAATAGATTTTGCATGAATTCCTTATCATCGACATTGGGTGCATGAACATTTATCAAAATCATTTTACAGTTAAACAAGTTGTCCATGACCATCACATATCTCCCTTCAGGATCCGATACTACATCTGATGCTACAAATGGGACTGTTCTGTGTATGAGTATTCCCACACCTCTAGTTTTTTTTTGTAAAGCTAGAATGGAACATTTGGCCAGTCCAGTCTTTTTGTAGCCAGAATTGATCCTTGCTTAGTAAGTGGTTCTCCTGTAAAAATACTGTTTTAGCGTTTAAGCCTGTTAGGTGAGAGCATACTTTCTTTCTCTTTAATTCATGATTCAGGCCTTTAACATTCCAGCTCACAAAATTAACTGTCCCATCATGGAGACGTTGATTCTGAATTTTTAATGTCATTTCATAGTCTTAACTGGTAGTGAGGGAGTTTTAATCTTAATTTCCAATTTCCACATGAGTTATTGCCATACAGCCTATTGTTGCGTTGACAGTTATAATTATAAGGATTAAAAGGATAGATTAGATATAGCCTGCTCTCCTTCTCTCCCCCCCTTATCCTCCCACCCCCCCATTTTGCCTCCCCACATGAGGCTAGACCCCACTTCACAATGTCCCAGTCCTCTGACATACTGAGAGACACAGCACGTCCAAAACAAAACAAGCCCCCCCACGCAGCAGTGTTTCAGAATTAAAAAGTAGAGATATCTATTGCAGCTAAAGTCTAAACACTGTCTGCCAAAAATATAATCATTAACAGTCTAAGCTTAAAATATAATCTTCAGCAATTTTAAAATAATAAGATAATAAAATAATGAGCCCTGGGATTGGTGTTAAAAAGTGGTCTAGGATAAACATAGTAAATCCTAATGCAATAATAGAAATAACAATAAACCAAGGGTATGATGTTAAACAGTCTCCTTTAGGGTAGTAAAAGAAATTAAAAAAAAAAAAACCCTACTTTAATTCCTTCCACACACTAACATCTATAACTTCCACACACTCACGTCTATAACTGTAATTAAAACATAAAGCTTACTTAAAAAACATAAACATATAGCGTCCAAGTAAAGATAAGGATGTATGATTATAATACCCATATCTTTACAAATGGATCAGACAGCAGGTGATAGCTCCTTGCCATGCCATGACAGGTTACGGCTCATTATTGTCTTTTAAAAGAGTGTCGGGAACAGCTTCTTTAATTCCTTTTCAGCTTCCTCCTTGCTTGAAAATACATAAAATTGGCCATGAACTTCCACTTTCAGTTTGGCGGGATACAAGAGGCTGTATTTGATATCGGCTTTCCGTAATAGCTGTTTAATGTTGAAGAAGGCTGCACATCAAGCTTACATTGTAGTCACTCAAAAAGAACAATAAAAGACCTAGGTTTAAAGGTGTTTGAACTGCGCATACGATAAGCTGCTGCTATTTCGGTATCTGGTATAAAGTCATCTCCAATTATTTTAGAGATTAATTCTACTGCAAATTTCACTGGGTTTGTACTTTCTCATTTCTCAGGTAGACCTTCGATTCTAATATTATTCCTTCTGCACCCATCCTCCAGGGCTGCAAGTCTGTCTCCGAGTTTTTTGCATTCTGAATTTGCAGCTGTAGCTTTTTCATCGGCGTTAGATGCCAATTGTTCTGCTGTTTCAATTCGAGCCGTGAATGCCTGCTTAACGTCATCCAGCTGATCGGCAGCATCATCCAGCTGACCAGCAAGTTTTTTCAGTTTGGATCTATTTTCGTCAATGTGTTCCTCTAATTTCCCCAATATGCCTTTAAAGGTCGCATCAAAACGATTAAATAGACGCATTTCCATGTCCTTGTTATCCTTCTTAAGCTCCTTCTTAAGCTCACTTATGGCCGCAGCCGTGGCAGTAGCCAGTAATGCGATCATCTCTTTCAGTTCGGACAAATTGTTTTCGGCTTTTGTGCTCCGTGGGTGGAATTGCAGCTCCTATTACAGCCGAGGCTGCGGGCTCGCGATGAGTAGATGAGAGCATGTACTGCAGGGCCTTTTCTAGTTTCAAATGATCCTCTGAAATCAACGATCCATCATGACCTGCATCACTTGCACCTTCGCTCCCATTTTCGCTCTCGACTGGAGACGATGCAGTGGAGCAGGTTCCTAGGAAGTCTGTGCATTCGTCTTCCTGTTCCAGGTCAGTCTCCAAGAGGCCGTACCTCGTGCTCGGGCCTGATGTCTGTCCAGGCTTTGATGTAGCTTTAAGTTTCTTTTCCGGTTCTTTCTGACCTCTCTTCTTGTTACTCATGTTTATATATTATATATTGTAATGGAAGTTCCTTGGGTCGGGTAAATACAGGATACCTCTAAATAATAAGAAATACATGGGAAAATAAAGCCGCTGCTAACGGAGCTCTGCTTCAGACATCCATCTCCTGTAACAGACGAGACCAACTCCCCCATATAAGGGTGACTTATAACTAAGTAATAGATTGCCTTTGGTACCAAGCTATGCAATAACAGAAATAAAATGTTATACCTATAAATGTAGGTTTTGAGCTTAGTCTTATTTTAATGGTGTTATCTAAATGGAAAAGGGAGAAAAACAATGCCTTCCAGAACAGTCTGTGATATTTTCTTGTTTTTTTTATTAACATATACACTGTATTTGATTTTCTGGCTCTGATCGACCCACTGTATGTCAAACAATCCTGGAAGGATAAACTCTTATTTAATATGATTAATGTTTTTTATTAAAAAAAACATAGGAGACTGTTTTGAATTTCAAAATTTCTTAGCTGTTTAATTGTACAAATTAACTTAATTATGAACATCTGCCTTTTCAAAGTATGGCTGTATCTCTAGTGGAATTAGTAGCTTGTGGCCCATATGAAAGTTGGATATTGGATAGAATCATAAGGTTCAAAGCGGTATTATAAGTAGAAAATGTAAATGTTTCAGATCTGCTGCAGCTGTGTATAGTTGTTCATTTGTGTACTTAGCCTGTCTAGTGTACTTTCTTGATGAGAACTATTCTACTCTTTCTCTTTTATCTTGAGACTTTTTAACTTTTAACACTGGAATAACTCTATTAGTTCTTACTTGTGCTTTCTCATTATTTGAGTTTCAACCAATTATACTGAGTAAGTATAAACTCTTTAGCTTTGTTCTTCAGGCAGTGAGAAATGCATTGGTTAGTGTAGTGAAAATGTTAATACTGAAGGTTAAAGAAGTGAATACATTCATGGCAACAATCATCATATGCAAAACGTAATAAAAAGTTAAGATACATAAAACAAACATAAGCAACCTGCAACTTGAGGATACTAGCAGAGAGTCCAAATATAATAACAATAAAACAACAATAACAATATTAACATCATTGATGCTGATTGTTTTAAAAGATTGCATATTGTAAAATGGATGATTAAAGAAGGTAATAGTGACATTTGCTTATGTCTGTAATATTAAAAATACTTCAGGAATTCACTGCTCTACCGTGGTAAAATTATATAATATACTGCTGCAATGCCAATAAAATGTAAAATCTTTATAGTTTCTTGGTGAAAAGCAGATTTTATATTACAAAATTATTTGAATCTCTCATAATTTATGTATAAATCTTTTTATTAATTGCTGTGTAATGTCAATTTAATTTAAACAATGTTGCAGAAATCATATATGCTGTGCAGTTAGCTATAATGTATGATTTACTGTTGAAATAATTGTTGACAGGAGGATTCTTCTTCAAAGTAAATAAATTGTACTTTAAAATACAAAGCACACTTAATGTTATGTAATGTTATGTAACTTTATGGAATTTACAGATAATACATTCTTTTTTTGTAATTTTGTGTTTAATTTAATAGTTGTATAATGATTTCTGGGCAGCATGGTGGCGCAGTGGGTAGTGCTGCTGCCTCACGGTTGGGAGACCTGGGGACCTGGGTTCGCTTCCCGGGTCCTCCCTGCGTGGAGTTTGCATGTTCTCCCCGTGTCTGCGTGGGTTTCCTCCGGGCACTCCGGTTTCCTCCCACAGTCCAAAGACATGCAGGTTAGGTGCACTGGCGATACTAAATTGGCCCTAGTGTGTGCTTGGTGTGTGGGTGTGTTTATGTGTATCCTGTGGTGGGTTGGCACCCTGCCTGGGATTGGTTCCTGCCTTGTGCCCTGTGTTGGCTGGGATTGGCTCCAGCAGACCCCCGTGACCCTGTGTTCGGATTCAGCGGGTTGGATGATGGATGGATGGATGGATAATGATTTCTGAATAGTTTCTGATTGAGTCTTTCCTACAAAAATGGGAGCAGAGAATCATAAAAAGTACACCCTTTAGAACGCAAGTACAGTTCAGTGTTTATTTATATAAATACTATATAAATTTGTTCCCAAGGCAGTAGGTAAATACAAATCAGAGCCCCTAAATTCTGAACATGTAGATCTCAAATGAATAGCTTCTCTCTTGACTTAAAATCAGTAGGGTGCACTTTTTCATTTGACCACCTGCTCTCCAGTCATCCCCTGTGCCTTTCCAACTTGATCCAACTAATTGAACTATTAACACATAATTAACAACTTAACCTCAATCAAATTTTACCCCAACAAGGGAGACTGAGATATATATATATCTGTTTTTCTAAAACTTACAGCTCTAACCAGCCATGCTGAGAAAATACCCATTTATGATATATGCAAAACTATTCAAAATATATATTTACTTATTAATTACAAAACAATGCAAGTAATGAATTGCAGTCATTCCAAATTGTTTGCATCAGAGTCAATAGTATTCTATTTTAAAATATTTTAAACAAGCTTAAGTGATAATGGGATAAAGAGCACACAATACAGTAGATATTGATTGAAGTTGCAGCACATAGTCTTCATAGTGCTGGGAATGAAGTGGATATTTATTTCTAGATATGAAACTTATTGTTGTACTACAAGCATTCTGAATTATTATTTAGAGACTAAGATGTTTAAGAAAATGTGTTTGAAAGTTAATCAGAAAGAGTTCAGAATAATAAAGGCTGTATAGTTTTCAAATGGTCTTATAACAGTTATAGATAGTCATGTATAAGATCATCTACACGTGTCTCTGGCATTTAAATACATTGAATCAATACTGTTCATCCACTGACCTCACCTTTTTAATCTAATACATTAATAGATCCAGGCATGAGCATTTATTTGCAGTTTATAAGCAGTAGCATTCCTTGGCTTATTCCCAAGCATTCTCTGTTCTTGGAGCACTACTTCTAAAAGGGGTTGGAGGATAGGGAGCAAAAGACTTTTGTTAAGGACCGTGCTGTATCCAGACAGTATTCTGTCATTCTAACATTGTAAGTTACTTGAGAATTGTAACAGGGAGACAAGCTGAACAAGAATAAAAAGTGAGTAGAATCCACAAAGAATAATTATTACAATGTACAGTATAGCAGCTTTTGTTATACATTTCATTGTGTATATATATATATATATATATATATATATATATATATATACACGAGGGACGTTCAAAAAGTTTCGACACCTTTATATTTTCGTTGGAAGTGGTGAAGGTGGGAGGAGTAGTAATCAGGCATTAAGAAGTTGGTATGAAATTCTCAATAGACAGTTATAAAAACTGCAGAAACTTTTTGAACGTCCCTCGTAGATATATATATATATATATACTGTGACGGATGGCCGGGTCCCAGGCCTAGCCGGGACGCCCCTTCGATGTGTATTCAGGGGGAGCAGCCCTGGACGGTGCAGTACCTCCCACTGGACGCTGGATGGCACCCCCCTGGGTTTGAGCGGTGCCTCAGTCTCTCGCAGGGCTTCATGGGAAATTAAGTTCTCCACAGCCCTGTTGGGGTCTGGGGTGGCCGCCGGGGGCGCGGCATGGGTCCCTGAGCCCAGCTGGACCAATCTTCAGCCCCACCCGGGAGTGCAATTGGAAACAGGTGATCAAGTACCTGGAGCACTTCCGGGTTGGCCATAAAGGGAACCAGCAACCACCACTCAGTGGCTGGAGTCAGGTGGAAGAAGGACGGAAGTCGGAGGAGAGGAGTGGAGGCAGTCAGAAGAGTACAGGCATTGTGAAAGGCCAGGACTTTGGGGTGATTGATGCTGCGGCACTGAGTTGTGTGTGTTTCACCTGCGTAAATAGTTGTAAATAAACGTGTGTGGTGCTTTAAAATCTACCTGTCTGTGTCTGGGCTGTTTCCCACAATATATATATATATAATTGCCTTTCTTTTTCTGTTAGTAAAACAAATCTGGTTCATACATCTTAAATTCATCTGAAGACCACTTGTCTATTGCATTTAATAATAATAATAATAATAATAATTCTTTGCATTTATATAGCGCTTTTCTCACTACTCAAAGTGCTCAGCAATTGCAGGTTAAGGGCCTTGCTCAAGGGCCCAACAGATCAGAGTCCCTATTGGTATTTATGGGATTCGAACTGGCAACCTTCTGATTGCCAGTTCAGATCCCTAGCCATTTAATCTCTTGGCAGTGTGGCAGATGGCCAGGGACCTTGCCAAGTCGGAACGCCCTTCTGATGAGAGGACCAGGGGAGAGAACATGTCAACAGCAGTACCTCCACCAGAACACAAGAGAGCAGCTCCCCTGGATAGCATCGGGGCCATGGCCTTGGAGCTTGGAAGCTCAACTCTGCTGGGGCCCATGGCCACCAACAGGGGGCGCCTAGACAGCTTCGGAGCCTTGGACTGCAGCACTTCCACCACACTCGGAAGTGCTGCCAGAAGAGGATCTGGGTTCCCGTGCAGCACTTCCACCAAATCCAGAAGTGCTGCCAGAAGATAATCGGTGAGAACCTGGAGCACTAACGGGTGCGGTATAAAAGAGGCCGCCTCACTCTATTTGAGGAGCCGGTGTTGGGAGGTGGAGGACAGAGCTTGCTAGGAGAGGAGTGGAAGCGGAAGAAGGGAAAGAAAACAGTGAAGGAAGAAGGGATTGAGTATTAGTGCTGGTGATCTGTGCACTGTGTGCTAAAAGGAAAATAAAATGTGCGGTTTTTGGGACTTGTGTGTCATTCTGCCTCTGTGTATCGGGGCTGATTACCACAACAGATACATTTTGACCTTCCCTTTACCCTTTCCCTTTGGATGTATGGCTTTTATATAATATGTAAATTTGACTGACTAATGCACTCATCAACAAAAACACAATATCCCATTTAGCTAAAAGGCTGAAATTTGGCAGGACAGGTACATTTAGGGCAGTAGGTATCCACTAAGAAAGGATATTTCAATATATCAATATTTAGGGGTTAAAAAACACAAAATAAAAAAGTTAAATAAGTTTTATTGAAGTTTATTGACGTTGTAGAAAAAACAAAATTAGCTGACATTTGTTTTTTTGATTTTGATTTTTAATATACAGTGGAACCTCGGTTCACGAATGTCTCTGAACACATACAAATTGGGTTATGACCAAAAAGTTTGCCAAACTTTTGCATCTGTTCATGATCACACACTCGGTATACGAACTAAGCCAGTTTCCCTTTCGGTTTGTGTGCGCCGATGATTTCCGCACGTGTCTGTCCCTGTGCATTCCCTGTGCAGCAAGCGAGAGAGAGAGAGAGAGACAGAGACAGAGAGAGAGCGAGCGAGTGAGCGGGAGCACAAGAGAGACACACACACGCGCGCGCGTGCGCGCGCGAGAGAGAGAAGGCAGTTAAAGAATGCACCAGGCTTGTTTTTAAAGAGAATGATTCGAGCATTGTTTTAACCTCGTTGTATTTAATGAAGACTTTTTTCTATTGGATTTTAACCTCCACTTCACTTCTGTTTACAGCAATCGGTTCGTAGTGTGCATTGTTGCAATGTTACTTTTCCTGGTTGTTTATTAAATTACGGATATTTCCCTGTGCTTAAAAGTCATTAAAAACAAGTGTTTTTAGCGCGCGGTTCGTAGCGCTATAGCACAAACTCTTGCAATGTTAGTTTTCTCTGTTGTTCAAGGTTTTCTCAGTGTTATTCAATGTTTTTACTTTAGTTTACTATTACGCTGTGCATTCTATGGTATAATTAACTATATTTGTGCTTAAAAATCATTAAAAAATATATTTACGTACAGTTCGTACGGTCTGGAACGGATTAATTTTATTTACATACAATCCTATGGGAGAAATTACTTCGGGTCACAACCAAATCGGGTTACGACCAGAGTTTTGGAATGAATTACGGTCATGACCCGAGGTTCCACTGTATGTTGTTAATAATGCTCTAGTGAGTGGGACATTCTCTATTTTGTCACAGATATGAAAGCAATCTCATGGAGAAACAGGGCGTGCCAGTTTATGAAAATGAAGACAACATGCAGAAGTGAAGTGAAAGGAGCAAAGGGCAAAAATTGGTTTTGCCTAAAAATGCAAGAACCTTAAACAACCAAATCCAATAATCCAGTGGTACTTAACCTTAATTCCTCCAGTGATACAGGCTGCAGTTTTGACAAACATGTTTGTTTTACAAATTAAATGTATTAACAGTACCTTGCCCTGAAGCCTGTGTTGTTTTAAATTGAGAACAAGGTGGCAGCAACAACATGTCAAAGTCGACCTACCATTTTCTTCATAAGGCTGTCAAATCTTTGGCATCATACTAAAACACGGTATTCTTTATGGCAGTAAGATGTGTCACCTTCTTTTCACTTTTTGTTGGGTCTTTACAAGCAGCTCATTCCCTTTCTAAATAGAGGTTGGTACTGTGATGTGCAGATAAATTTGTGCAACCACTAAACCCCAAATTGTTGTGCGTAAGATCTCTATCCTGTCATGATTGTGATACTGAAGACATATTTTAATTCCAAGTGTAAATGTAATCCAGCTAAACTATATACAAATACAGATACAGTGATCCATCGCTATATCGCGCTTCGCGGCTTCACTCTATCGCAGATTTTATATGTAAGCATATTTAAATATATATCACGGATTTTTTGCTGGTTCGTGGATTTCTGAGGACAATGGGTCTTTTAATTTCTGGTACATGCTTCCTCAGTTGGTTTGCCCAGTTGATTTCATACAAGGGACGCTATTGGCAGATGGCTGAGAAGCTACCCAACTTACTTATGTTTCTCTCTCTCTCTCTCTCTCTCTCTCTCTTGCGCTGACTTTCTCTGATCCTGACGTAGGGGGTGTGAGCAGGGGGGCTGTTCGCACACCTAGACGCTACGGACGCTCATCTAAAAATGCTGAAAGATTATCTTCACGTTGCTACCTTCTGTGTGCAGCTGCTTCCTGAAGCGACATGCTGCACGGTGCTTCGCATACTTAAAAGCTCAAAGGGCACGTATTGATTTTTCACTGTTTGTTTTCCACTGTCTCTCTCTCTCTCTCTCTCTCCCTGCTCCTGACGGAGGGGGTGTGAGCTGCCGCCTTCAACAGCTTTGTACCGGCGGTGCTTCGCATACTTAAAAGCCAAACAGCCCTATTGATTTGTTTGGTTTTCTCTCACTTTCTGACATTCAGTGCTCCTGACGCGCACTCCTTTGAAGAGATATGTTTGCATTCTTTTAATTGTGAGACAGAACTGTCATCTCTGTCTTGTCATGGAGCACAGTTTAAACTTTTGAAAAAGAGACAAATGTTTGTTTGCAGTGTTTGAATAACGTTCCTGTCTCTCTACAACCACCTGTGTTTCTGTGCAAATCTGTGACCCAAGCATGACAATATAAAAATAACCATATAAACATATGGTTTCTACTTCGCGGATTTTCTTATTTCGCGGGTGGCTCTGGAACGCAACCCCTGCGATGGAGGAGGGATTACTGTACAATCTATAAATGAAACACACTTTAAATGGGGTTGAATTTTTGCTGAAATTTGCCTTAATATAGCTGCTTTAGAGCAGCCCATATGCACAGCCTTATCTGCACATGAACAGTTGCTTTAAGCAAACAGACTTACTAGTTTAGCATGAGCAGACCAAACAGTTAAGCTACACCTGTGTCAATTACCAAAACCCCATCTCAGCTTCTAACCACTATGGGAATATGACAGTCACCCATACCAGGTGCTCTTGTCCCTGTACCTTGAATATATTGTCATGGAACTTCCTATGTTTGTTATTTTGGTTTGCCTATGCTATAGTTACTGTACTTAACTACTTTATCGTTATGAGTGTTATGTATATCTACTTTATAGCACCCCACATATACAGGCTGCCTTGAGCACATGCAGTCAAAATAATTCCCTTTAGACCTGAGTTACACCTGTGCCAATCACCAAAGCAGGTGTCCACTCACCGCTTTGCTGTCTTTTGAATACATGTCTTCTCAGCTGTTACATTTAAATACATTGTGGAAGGTAGTTGAAAAAGAGTCTTATTAAAATACTTATGTAGAAAATACAGGTTGTAGCTGCGTTTATCCAAAATTACCAAGGTTCTGCAGTTTTTAGTTTGCTTCATAGGATGATTCAGGCAATAGTGTGACATGTGTTCAAATAATTCCACATACTAAATATCTTCGTCTTAAAAGTTTTAGTAAAATTTCAAAGCAAAACAGTTCACACAAAAATAGAGAAAAAATGATATTAAAGAAAAGAACAGTTTTTGTTTTAGAAAAGTTCTGTTTAAGGCTATATATCTTGTTTCATTTCTCTAAGATTGGTCATACAGTTTCTTGAAGCAGGCTGTCCATTGTGCTAGTTTTGGTCTGCACACAAACTCTTCTGACTGCACCTTTGGTATCTAGCATTGTCTTGATGATTAGACCCATTACCCAAAAAGTGTGGGGTGCAGCATCATCTGCTATTAAAACAATGTCCCTTGTTCAAAATTTCTTCTTGGTGTAAGCTCTTGAAGTATTGACATATTCTCTTGAGACCATTTTTTCCCAAAACAAATCAGCCACGTATTGAACTTGCTTTCAGCATCTTCAAGTGTACTGTTAATCTTTAGAAAAGAGTCCAAAAGGCATGTTGGTCTGTGTCTTCATTAACAGTAAGTAATTGGGTGTGAGTGCTTCCAAATCATTTGGATCATTTGATGTCTTTGTAAGAGGTCTGTTGTTGATGATTGATTCAACTTCACACATCACTGTTGGGAAACTTTCATCGTCAAGTGTTTGTTGGTTAAGTATTGAGTTTAGAATCTTTCTTATGCTTCTGATTTGTCTTTCCCATATGCCACCTTGATGAGAGGCTGATGGTGGATTGAAAATCAATTTGATTCCCTTCTTCATCATGGTATTGCAAATTTTTTCTTTGTCAAGATTTTTAATTTTTTCACATAGCCTTTTTTCTGCTGCAATAATGTTTGTTCCATTATCTGAGTGCATGATTTTAACTTGTCCTTTTCTGCAAATGAATCGGCATTTGGCATTGATACAAGAATCAGTGTCCAAACTGTGTGCAATCTTGATGTGTACAGCTCTAATTGTTAGACAAGTGAAAATTACTCCATACTTCTTGACCAAACTTCGTCCTCTTTTAACTTGAAAGGGTCCAAAATAATCAACTTCAACACTGGAAAAAAGTGTTTGGTCAAATAACAAACGATCTTCTGGAAAATCTGCCAGCTTTTGCTCACCTGCTTTCACATTGTATCTTTTGCATGTTGCTCACTTTGAAATGATTTTCCTGATAACTGAGTTTGCTTGAGGAATCCAATATTTCTGGCATAGCTGTGCGAGAGAAGTAATACATGAATGCTTGTGCAGAATTGCAAGATGTTTAGCTTTTTCTGGCATTGCAACTTTGTTGGGTCTGCCTCTGACTCTCAGTATTCCATCTTGTATGACTGGATCAAGTTTAAAAATTTGACTGTTCCTTTTTAAGGGTGCATTTTTCTTTAAAGCATTTAATTCTTCTGGGAATTTCTATAGTTGACAAATAAACTCTGATTCTGCTTAAGCCAAGTCTTCTGAAGAAATCGGGATCGATTTTAAGGTCAGTTTGTACTTTTCCATGTGCTCTGTGATGAGTATTTTTTGTTCTTTTGGGTTACTTAGAGATTGACTAACTTCAAGTTGAAACATCTTTCTTTCATTTTTTTAATATCAGCAGTATGTTTTTAAACTTGAGAAACCAAGATACTCCTTTCTTTAAGTGTAGCCATTCTGGGAAGTAGGTAATGAGTTTATTTACTGGTTCAGTAATCTCTTCAACACTTGGCCTGATAACTGCACAGATTTTAATTTCTGGATCATCTTCAGAAAGTAAATTGTTCAGTTGATCTGGTCTTTTAGGCCAATCATGTTCTGGTATTAACAAAAAGCTTGGGCGTTGTAACCATGTGGTGCTTTTAAGAAAGCTTTCTATGCTTAACCCTTTTGATACTTTGTCTGCTGGATTCAGGGCAACAGTGACATACTTCCATCGCAAAGGTTGTGGCTGATCTGTGATCATTGAGATTTTGTTGGCAACAAAGATCTTAAGTCAAGTGTTTCATTCAAAATGTATTTTAGTCTGGGTGCAGGGCTGCTTCATATTGTTGTTCAGTCCATAACAACAACAACAACAATATTTCTTTATATAGCACATTTTCATACAAAAAGTAGCTCAAAGTGCTTTACATAATGAAGAAAAGAAAAATAAAAGACAAAATACAAAATTAAAATAAGACAACATTAGTTAACATAGAAAGGAGTAAGGTCCGATGGCCAGGGTGGACAGAAAAAACAAAAAAAAACTCCAGATGGCTGGAGAAAAAAATAAAATCTGTAGGGGTTCCAGGCCACGAGACCACCCAGTCCCCTCTGGGCATTCTACCTAACATAAATGAAATAGTCCTCTTTGTAGTTAGGATAGAGGTCTTACCAATTTCTTTGGGTTCCTTCTTATTTTGTGGCCCCCTACAACAACAACATTTATTTATATTGCACATTTTCATACAAACAATGTAGCTCAAACTGCTTCACAAGATGTCAAAGGAAAAATTACAAGAAAAGAAAAACAAATAAGAATAGGCAATTAACATTAAACATTTAAATACATTTACATGTACTGTATTTGATTGGCAGACACTTTTATCCAAACATTAGTAACATTTGGCTGGAGCCTGTTTGCTGAGCAAGTATAATAGGACAGGTAACAAAACTTGATTGGCTCAAGTGAAAAGATGTGATAACTAATAATTTAGTATCATGTAATATTATTGATAAAACAATTAACAATTAACCAAAATTAACCAAATTAACCAATAATATAAAGGATCACAGAGCAAAGAATTTTCTGTCAATTAGACAGATACTCACAGAACAGATGGGTCTTCAATTGCTTCTTAAATACATTGAGGGAACAGCGGTACGGTTGGAGGTAGGTAGCCCATTCCACCAAGTGGGAACTACACAGGAAAAGAGTCTGGACTTTACTGCGACTTGATACCACGTAGAGCTGGCATCATCAGATGCTGTTTACTGACAGATCTGAGTGGGCAAGAAGGAGCATAACACCTCACCAGCATATGAATATATTCAGGTGCTGACCCATTGACTACTCTGTAGGCAAACATCTAGATTTTGAACTTAATGCATGCAGCTAAAGGGACCCAATGTAGAGACATGAAGATGGGAGTGACATGTGCCAGTCTCGGTTGGTTAAGTACAAGATGGGCCTATGCATTCTGGACCATCTGCAGAGGCTTAATAGCACATGTGGGTTCTCCTGCCAGAAGTGAGTTACAGTAGTCTAGGCACTACAAGACCAAAGCCTGGACTAGAAGTTGTGCGGCATACTCTGTCAGGTAGGGTCTGATCTTGCAGATGAAAATTATGTAAAAAAGAAAGAAAAAAAAACAAATGAATCAAAACAATCTTAAAAAGAGATAAATGTCAAGTAAAAGAGCAGCGTCCTTATATACAATTTAATTTTGTGAGTCTGTAAGGATGAGTCTGGTGATAAGGTCAGATAACCAGGAAGACAGAAAAAAAATCCAGTTAAGCCAGAGAAAAAAATTAAATCTGCAGTCTAGCTAACATAAATGTTCTTAATTCATTCCTGTTTGTTTTCAGTCTTCATATGATAGAATTTGATTAAGTTGGTCTCGTGGACAGCTGGGGCACCCACCTTCATTCCATTATCACAAGTAGTTGCATGGTGCCTTTATCAGGTGATGGTGGTGTAGATATTCACCACAGAAGAACTGAAAAAAACAGCAGAAAAAAGTAGACATTAATAAAGAACCATCCTAGTTGAGAACCACTGCAATAATTCATAATCCATAAAACAGTAACTTTATATAAAGCATGGTGTTGAACCCATCCATCCATTCTCTTCCGCTTATCCAAGATCGAGTCGCGGGGGCAGCAGCTTGAGCAGAGATGCCCAGACTTCCCTCTCCCCGGCCACTTCTACTAGCTCTTCCGGGAGAATCCCCTAGACAACCGAGAGACACAGTCCATCCAGCGTGTCCTGGGTCTTCCCCGGGGCCTTCTCCCGGTTAAACGTGCCCGGAATACCTCACCAGGGAGGCATCCTGATCACATGCCCAAACCACCTCATCTGACTCCTCTCGATGCGGAGGAGCAGTGGATCTACTCTGAGCTCCCCCCGGATGACTGAGCTTCTCATCCTATCTTTAAGGGAAAGCCCAGACACCCTGCGGAAGAAACTTATTTCAGCCGCTTGTATTCGCAATCTTGTTCTTTCGGTCACTACCAACAGCTTATGACCATAGGTGAGGGTAGGAACATACTGTAGATCGACCAGTAAATTGAGAGCTTTGCCTTATGGCTCAGCTCTTTTTTCACCACGACAGACCGATGCAGAGTCCGCATCACTGCAGTCACCGCACCAGTCCTCCTGTCGATTCCCGCTCCATTCTTCCCTCACTCGTGAACAAGATCCCAAGATACTTGAACTCCTCCACTTGGGGCAGGATCTCGCTCCCAACCCTGAGAAGGCACTCCACCCTTTTCCGGCTGAGGACCATGGTCTAGGATTTGGAGGTGCTGATTTCCATCCCAGCTACTTCACACTCGGTTGCGAACCGATCCAGAGAGAGCTGAAGATCATGGCCTGATGAAGCAAACAGGACAACATCATCTGCAAAAAGCAGTGACCCAATCCTGAGCCCACCAAACCGGACCCCCTCAACGCCTTGGCTGTGCCTAGAAACTCTATCCATAAAAGTTATGAACAGAATCGGTGACAAAGGGCAGGCCTGGCGGAGTCCAACTCTCAAACTGGTTTGACTTACTGCTGGCAATGCAGACCAAGCTCTGACACCGGTTGTACAGGGACCGAACAGCCCTTATCAGGGGGTCTGGTACCCCATACTCTTGGAGCACCCCCCACAGGATTCCCCGAGGAACATGGTTGAATGCCTGTTCCAAGTCCACAAAACACATGTAGACTGGTTGGGCAAACTCCCATGCGCCCTCCACGACCCTGCCAAGGGTGTAGAGCTGGTCCACTGTTCCGTGACTAGGACGAAAACCACACTGTTCCTCCTGAAACCGAGGTCCGACTATCCGACGGACCCTCCTCTCCATGACCCCCGAATAGACTTTTCCAGGGAGGCTGAGGAGTGTAATCAGTACCCATGATACCCTGTGCCTTGTGCCAGACAAGGTATCACGGCTGAACTTGTTTATCTGGGGCTAATTAGTGCACAGCACCATGTGTCTGAGTAATTTACATAAGGGTGAGGACTGATTAGCTCTGAGAGCTAAAAAGGGAGGCTGAGTGCAGGAAGTGAGGAGCAGGTGGAGCAGTACTGAGAGAAGAGTACAGAGAAAGGAGAATGGAGTGCGGAACGCAAGGGACAGAGTTGGTGTCTTGGAGCGGAGGACCTACAGTGAGGATCCAGACCTGTTGAGTTATTTAAAGAGGAGCAGCAAAGGATCCAGGGTACAGCTGGATAAAGAGGGTTAGTCTGGAAAGAGATGAATTTTGGAGGCAATGTGGCAACAGGAGTAATGTGTGAAATTTGGTAGGGATTTTGCCCAATAGTCTTGGTGGTCACAGATGGTGGAAACACTGTAACAGTGTTGTCTGTAAGTTGGTTATGAGTGGTGCTTGTCCCCGAGGAGAAACCCTTTTGGATGCACTGACATTTATATGGGAAAACCTCCTGGTGGTGACTCTCCATGCTGCTATGAGTTTTTTTTTATTAAATGTTATGATGCAGGGAGTTCTCCACAATCTTCACAGAGGCATCCACAATGAATGTGGAGCAAGTCAGGATCCTCACTACTGCACCCAACCCCGTTAAATTTGACTTGATCAATTCCCAGGGAAAACCTGTTGAGTTCAGGAGGAGCAGGTCATCAAAATTAAAAACTGGACTACAAGTCACAAAATACATTTGCAAAGCCCTGACAGCGTGAGGGATTCCATAAACCTCTGGCTGCATGCATGCTCCCAACCTCTATAATAAGAGGCAGAAAAAGAATCTTTATTTTAAAAAAATCCACGAGGCTCTGTAATTTCAAAATGCTCATAGGAGCACAAAAGGCAAACATAGATATGCCCAAAGATATATAGTATTGTATTTCAATAAAACACAAATAGAACTCACCAATAATAAATATTTTCACTAAGTTACCTGTGCTGCTTTACTTCACACACCCCCAGAACATTAGAGATCCACCTTCAAGCTTCACAGTAGGGGTGGTTTACTGTACATCATAGGCCTTGTTGCTTACTCTCCATAAATAGCATTTATACAGTAGTTGTGATTATAAAGTTCAATTTTGGTAGCAACACTGGCAGTTCTGGGCAATTTTGGTTGGCCTACCTGACTGTGGCTTGGTAACAGCAGAACTCCTGACTTTCCACTTTTTTATCAGAGTCTGAACACTACTGACAAGCATTTTCAGATCTAATGATATAATTTTACATCCTTTTACTGATTTATACAAATGAACAACTTTATCCCACAGGTCCTCTGATAGTTCTTTTGTTTGGTATCCAGCAAAGTCAGTGCAGCTCTGTGTGAATTTAAATTGACTGCTTATACACAGGCATTAAATTCAATACAAGAGGTTACAGGTGTGGACACTCTTCCTTAATTATCCTTAATTTGAGCCTGTGTGTGTCAACTTGTGTATATATTATCAACCTTGGTAACACTAAGCATGAAAGTTCTGTGCATGGCTGCTACAGCTCTGTGACATCACGCTGGCCTTGCAAAGCACTATGAGGCACTTGGAAAAAAAAGTTCACCTAAGCAGGCCTAACAGCGAATTTACAGGAAAATTATCTGTAAACAAGTTTACCAGCAAATTCACTTTGGCGAATTTTGCTTATCAACACTTCTCACCAACACCAAGCATAAATTACAATGAACCACAGTGGATCTCTCTGGGGGAGTTTCAAACATAAAGACTGACAGGTGACCCTGCTTCATGGGATACCACCTATAAAGCACAAGGGATCATGACAGACCATATGACCACACAAAGATACAAAATAATGAAAAATTATGCACATTACATAAATAAATATAATAAACATATAGAAAATACTTCAACTATTTCCTTACCCAAGAATGTCATTCTATGTAGGGTAGATAATGCCACTGACCACACTTAACACTTAAAGTTCTTTGTCTTTTACACAGGAACACTTGTAGATTGTACAGTGTAACATTAACCTCCAAACAGGGATTTGACGTAGACAGTACCGAAAACCTCAATCAAACAAAGTTGTCCATCATTTGGAAGTAGATCACATTATAAACAGGTTCCATGATTACATGACAAGCATACAGTAGTGATTTAGAAAAGTACTTTTTTCCTCATATACACTGCTATGTGAAACCCACTGTTTTAAATTGAATAGTATTTTTAAAGATTTGTTTTTCTGTCTGAAAACTCTATTTCAGTATTCATGGAAGGACAAATTAAATAACAAAAAATAGTACATTTTTAAATGTATCAGTGTGGATTAGGCCTGAGTTATGAAATTGTTTTCTAGACCTTATCTTAGGATTCCCAAATGTCTCACCAAATGCCCACAAATACCCTAGCTGCATTCTTCTTGGCCAGTGGGTAAGTCTCAGTCAAATATATTAATTTTCTTACTAGTATTGCATGGAAAGCCTCTTTATTTAATGTGATCTCTTTCTTCAGCATTGTTGTAGATCAGTATATTCTGTTGTTGCCATGATATGTACAGACCACCGCTTTTCCATAGTCCATTGTATTTACCTCCACTTGCAAGGTCTTGATCAAGGTAAATTCAGATATGCAGTTATTAACTATGAAATAGCTAAATTTTACACCTTCACCTGCCTGTTATATCTTACTAGTGATGAGCACAATTATTCACAGTAAACAGAATTTACAATAAAACTTGACTATTTTGCTTCATAAACATATTAACAAAATAAATAGTTTTTCTCTTCCAGTATAATTCTTGGAATTCACACAAGATTACATTATGTACATATGTGCAAACAACAATTAAAAATTACCCGTCATGCAAATCAAAGCTGGATTCAAGAAACATTCTTACCTACCATTACAAATTGTATAGCACAATGTGTGTACTGTGCTGTCTCAGAGCAACACAGTATGATTTTTTAAAAATGAAACATAACTGTAAAAAATAAGACATTGCTAATTTTTTGGGTCAAGTTAAAAATACCAGAATGTCAATTTGATGAGGCATCAAGCACAATATACAAACTAAAAACCAGAGTCTCTAAATTCAGAAAGAAGATCTTAAATGCACATCAGCACCTTGTTTATGTTTAATCTTACATTATCCGTAAATGCAGGCACCAACCTTTATAAGGTTGCTTGATGTGATTGCTCTCTGATGGCAGTACCCAAAGCAAAACAAAAAATGGTGTTACAGGATAATGTTAAAATTATTCAGCTTCTATAAATTACAGTATGTCTAACTGAAAAACAAATGCCAGAATCCCTAAGTTAAAAAAACAAAATAGACATATACATTTCCAAAACCACCTCAGGGAATCACAAAAAAACTTAAAGAAAATGTTAATCATAACATGTATGAGTCTAATTATATTTAGCAATTGTTTTTCAACTTAGACAGACGGACAGACAGACAGACAGACGGATAGATAGATAGATAGATAGAACAACACAAAAAACAGAGAAAAAAAGCCAAATCTGACATAATTTCACAGAAAACTCAAAAACTGGGCTGGACAAAATTATTGGCACCGTCTACTTAATATTTGGTTGCACGCCCTTTGGAAAAAATAACTGAAATCAAGCGCTTCCTATAACCATCAACAAGCTTGTTACACCTCTCAACTGGAATTTCCGACCACTCTTCTTTTGCAAACTGCTCAAGGTTTCTCAGATTTGAAGGGCGCCTTCTCCCAACAGCAATTTTGAGATCTCTCCATAAGTGTTCAATCAGAATTAGATCCGGACTCATTGCTGGCCACTTCAGAACTCTCCAGCACTTTGTCTTCAACCATTTCTGAGTGCTTTTAGGGGTATGTTTGGGGTCATTGTCCTACTGGAACACCCATGACCTCAGATGCAGACCCAGCTTTCTGACACTGGGCGCTATATTGCGCCCCAATATCTTTTGGTAGTCTCCAGATTTCATGATCCCTTGCACACAGTTAAGGCATCCAGAGCCAGAGGCAGCAAAACATCCCCAAAACATCTTAGAACCTCCACCATGTTTGACTGTAGGTACTGTGTTCTTTTCTTCGTAGGCCTCATTCTGTTTTCTGTAAACAGTAGAATGATAAGGTTTACCAAAAAGCTCTACCTTGGTCTCATCTGTCCACAAGATGATTGCCCAGAAGGATTTTGGCTTCCTCAAGTACATTTTGGCAAACTCCGGTCTGGCTGTTTTATGTTTCTGTGTCAGCAGTGGGGTCCTCCTGGCTCTCCTGCCATAGCGTTTCATTTTGTTCAGATGTCAACGGATAGTTCGAGCTGACACTGTTGCACCCTGAGTCTGCAGAACAGCTTGAATATGTTTTGAAATTGATTGGGGTTGTTTATCCACCATTCAGACTTCGTTGCAGTCTTTTATCAATTTTTCTCTTCCATCCTCATCCAGGGAGATTAGCTAAAGTGCCATCCATGTGTTGTGAACTTCTTGATTATGTTGCGCATAGTGGACAAAGGAACATGAAGATCTCTGGAGATGGACTTGTAGCCTTGAGATTGTTGATATTTTTCCACAATTTTTGTTCTCAAGTCCTCAGACAATCCTCTGCTCTTCTTTCTGTTCTCCATGCTTAGTGTGGCACACTCAGACACACAATAGAAAGGTTGAGTCAACTTTTCTCGATTTTAACTGGCTGCAGGTGTGATTGCTATATTGTCAGCACCTGTTTCTTGCCACAGGTAAGTTCAAATGAGCATCATATGCTTGAAAATAAAACGATTTACCCACAATTTTGAAAGGGTGCCAATAATTTTGTCCGTCCCATTTTTTGGAGTTCTGTGTGACATGATGTCAGATTTGGCTTTTTTTCTCTGTTTTTTTGTGTTGTCTGCCAAAACATTTGTAATTGCAACAATTTTCTGGGAGAAATGGTGCATTTTCTAGGAAAATTCCAGGGGTGCCGATAATTTCAGCCATGACTAGATACTTTATTAATCCCCAAGGAGAAATTCACATACTCCAGCAGCAGCATACTGATAAAAACAATATTAATTAAAGAGTGATAAAAATGCAGTGCAAGTTAAAAAATGCAAGGTGGAGAGTGCGAGGCAGGTATAACAGTCAATAACATTGTATAATGTTACCGTTTACTCCCCCCAGGTGGAATTGAAGAGTCGCATAGTGTGGGGGAGGAACGATCTCTTCAGTCTGTTAGTGGAGCAGGACAGTGACAGCAGTCTGTCGCTGAAGCTGCTCCTCGGTCTGGAGATGATACTGTTCAGTGGATGCAGTGGATTCTCCATGATTGATAGGAGCCTGCTCAGCGCCCGTCACTCTGCCACAGATGTCAAACTGTCCATCTCCGTGCCTACAATAGAGCCTGCGCTCCTGTGCTGCTGAACACAATGTCAGACCTGCAGTTCCCGAGACGCACATACTGAGGACTGTCTGTAGGATAGTTCATGATCCATGCCACCAGGTATAAATCTACTCCCATCTCTGTCAGCTTGTCCCTAAGGCGCAGAGGTTGGATGGGGTTGAAGGTGCTAGAGAAGTTCCCTTCTTCCCAATCACAAAAAAAATGGTGTGTGACCATGAACCTGTTTCATCTGTCTAGTGCTAATACCTTATAATAATAATGCCTTACATTATAATTTTCAACATAGTTTTAGATTGCTATGCCTAGCCAAGCCCCTTATACCAAAATACCAGGGTTAAGTCCACGAAGAGCAAAAGGCTCCTGATCAGAAACTTTTTAGAATACAGTGGAACCTCGGTTCACGAACGTCTCTGAACATGTACAAATCGGTTTATGACCAAAAAGTTTGCCAAACTTTTGCATCTGTTCACAATCACACATTCGGTATACGAACAAGCCAGTTTCCCTTTCAGTTTGTGCATGCCGATGATTTCTGCATGTGTTCAGTCTGTCCCTGTGCATTCCCTGTGCAGCGAGCAAGAGAGACACACACAGACACATGTGAGACAGACACACACACACGCGAGAAAGACACACACGCGCATGCGAGAGAGAAACGTGCACGCGAGAGAGAGACACACACACATGCGCAAGAGAGACATACACGCACACACACACGCGTGCGCGCTCAAGAGAGAGAGAGAGCAAGCGAGAGAGAGAGAGGGCTGGTTGCATAAGAGCTTGTTTTTAAAGAGACAGATTCCAGCATTGTTTTTAATGAAGACTTTTTTCTATTGGATTCTAACCTTCACTTTACTTCTGTTTACAGCGATCGGTTTGTAGCATGCATTGTTGCAATGTTACTTTTCTTGGTGGTTTATTAAAAATGTTCATTTTTTTCCCTGTGCTTAAAACTCATTAAAAAAAGTGTTTTTAGCAAGCGGTTCGTAGTGCTATAGCGCGAACTCTTGCAGTGTTAGTTTTCTCTGTTGTTCAAGGTTTTCTCAGTGTTATTCAATGTTTTTACATTTAGTTTACTATTACGCTGTACATTCTATGGTGTAATTAACTATATTTGTGCTTAAAAATCTTTAAAAAAATATATTTACATACAGTTCGTACGGTCTGGAACAGATTAATTGTATTTACATACAATCCTATGGGGGAAATTACTTCGGTTCACGACCAAATCGGGTTACGACCATAGTTTTGGAATGAATTATGGTTGTGAACCGAGGTTCCACTGTACATGCTTCCTCTTCCATTGCCATGTCATTATATAAACTGCTCAAAAAACTTAAAGGAACACTTTGTGAACACTTCAGATCTCAATGGGAAAAAAACTCATGCTGGATATCTATGCAGATATAGACTGGGTAATGTGTTAGGAATGAAAGGAAGCCACATTGTTTGATGGAAATGAGAATTATCAACCTACAAATTTCATTACAGCAACTCAAAATCATACTTTTGTATGGCCCCCATGTGCTTGTATGCATGCCTGACAACATCAGGACATGCTCCTAATGAGATGACGGGTGGTGTCCTGGGGGATCTCGTCCAAGATCTGAACCAGGACATCACTGACCGAAACAATGTCCCAGAGGTGTTCTGTTGGATTTAGGCCAGGCGAGTGTGGGGGCCAGTCAATAGTATCAATTCCTTCATCCTCCAAGAACTGCCTGCATACTCTTGCCACATGAGGCCGGGCATTGTCATGCACCAGGAGGAACCCAGGACCCACTGCACCAGCATAGGGTCTGACAATGGGTCCAAGGATTTCATCCCGATACCTAATGGCAGTCAAGGTGCCTTTGGCTAGCCTGAAGAGGTCTGTGCATCTACACATGGATATGCCTCCCCAGACCATCACTGACCCACCACCAAACCGGTCATGCTGAATGATGTTACAGGCAGCATAACCTTCTCCACAGCTTCTCCAGACCCTTTCATGTTTGTCACATGTGCTCAGGGTGAACCTGCTCTCATCTGTGAAAAGCACAGGGCGCCAGTGGTAGTCCTTCCAATTCTGGTATTCTATGGCAAATGCCAATCAAGCTTCACAGTGCTGGGCAGTGAGCACAGGGCCCTCAGGCCATCCTGATGAAGTCCGTTTCTGATTGTTTGGTCAGAGACATTCACACCAGTGGCCTGCTGGAGGTCATTTTGTAGGATTCTGGCAGTGCTCATCCTGTTCATCCTCCCCCAAAGGAGCAGATACTGTTCCTGCTGATGGGTCCAGCTCTCCTAGAGTAAGTGCCTGTCTCCTGGAATCTCCTCCATGCCCTTGAGACTATGCTGGGAGACACAGCAAACCTTCTGTCAATGGCACGTATTGATGTGCCATCCTGGAGAAGTTGGACTACCTGTGCAACCTCTGTAGGGTCCAGGTATCACCTCATGCTACCAGTAGTGAATTTGTGAATTTCCCCCTGGGATTAATAAAGTATCTATCTATCTATCTATCTATCTATCTATCTATCTATCTATCTATCTATCTATCTATCTATCTATCTATCTATCTATCTATCTATCTATCTAGTGACACTGACTGTAGCCAAATGCAAAACTAGTGAAAAACAGTCACAAAAGAGGAGGAGGGAAAAATGTCAGTGGCCTCCACCTGTTCAACCCATTCCTGTTTTGGGGGGTTGTCTCATTGTTGCCCCCCTCTAGTGCACCTGTTGTTAATTCCATTAACACCAAAGCAGCTGAAACTGATTAGCAACTCCCCTCTGCTACTTAACTGAGCAGATCAATATCCCAGAAGTTTCATTGACTTTATGCTATACTCTGATTAAAAAATGTTCCTTTAATTATTTTGAGCAGGTCGTCCTTGAGGTGAATCAACCCTGGATAAGTTCCCAGTTCTTCGCATGGCACACTCACAAACACAGACACACATATCTAGATGAGTCCAATTTAGAGTAGTCAGTAAATCTAACATGCATGTCTTTCAGATGTGATAGAAAAAATGAAATACCCCAAAAAAAATCAGACAAAGGGAGAAAATGCTATACAGACAGTTCTCTGGAACTGCAAAGCAACATTGCTAACCACTTTCCCATGAGCAAGCCTGGACTAATTTAATTAATGTACAAATCCTTATTTTAAGATAATGTTTGAACATTAAGTTGCTTTGGAAGTGATACCACAATGAATCTTTGGTTTAAAAAATAGTGCTACATATTCTGTAAGAAAGGTAGGGGATAAAAAACGTAAGTTGGATATGCCAGCTTTGTTTATTTCATGCATTTCTTTTGCTTAGTGCGGCAACATAAACAAAAAACACAGCTTAATACTTTATTCACACTCACATGCTTAGTAATGTGTTTTGTAAAGCTGTGTTTTTAGCTCTTGAAATTTAAAATGTTTAAATTCACACCAGTTCTTGTCAGATCATTTCTACAAGACCTGATTTTTTTCTCTACATTTAGCACTGCTTTCATAATGTATTCTCCCTGAGTCACCCCCTCCCCAAAATACTTTTCATAATGACTGATCTAAGCACACCAGTTCAGGTTCTGTGCACTGTCTTACAGACAGAAGGTGGCAGGTTCAACAGAAGGTCAAGCTAAAACCTGAAATTGAGATTTCCTCTTCTTGACTGCGCGTGAAGTGGAAGATGTCGCCTTCCTCATTAAGAGGGTAGTGGTTAACCTCTTGAGAGAAGAAAAAAGAAAAATGGAAATCGATGCACTCTTTCACCTTATGCTGTTTCACGAGCAAATGATCAAAAGCAGCAATGAAGAAGGCACACCTTCCATAAGGATGAGAATGTCTTGTTATTTAGAAGCAGATGAGCGGGTTGTAATGGCCTGGACAGGACCAACTGCAGCCCTGTCTGTCAACCTAATCAATTTTAAAAAGAGGAAAATGTGCTAACATGCTGTGTGACAGTAGTCATATTCCTTTTTACTGTTTATATATATATATATATATATATATATATATATATATATGTATGTTAATTTCTGCCATGAGTTGGAATTGTTAATATTCTTATAGATAGTATGAAATTCAATGAAAAAAACAATAAAAACTCATATGTGAACATATTTCATCACAGCAAAGGAAAAGGGATGTCTTGAACATTTTCCCAATACACCAAAGCTCTCATTTTATTCTCATAGTCCTTACTACATTTTTTTTCAATGTGACACTACTGCTGTAGAAATTTGACTTCTCTTAATTTTAATAGGTATAAATATTTGAGTAACAAGCATACATTTTGGGCGTCATTTGTATATTCAGATCTTCTCCACACCTGTCACTGTATTTTCTATACTAGATATATTTTAAAGTGATGTAAGGCTGAGAATCTTTGCATTGCTGTCACCTACTGTAGTAGTTGATTTTCTTTGATACCAAGGTATGATCCTCTGATCAATATGATGGATATGACACACCTTCAGGCTGAAGACCATAATTATCAGATAAATAATAAATGCTGCTTAAAATTATTTTATTATTTTTCTCATCTGTTTATGATGCATTGTCCAAACCATATCATATTTGATCACATGTGTTTTGCTGCCTTATTTACATATGTTGTATTGCATTTACAAAGTCATATAAGCAAGTGCTATACTGGTTAGTATTTCCACCATAAAATCTATGTAGATTGATTATAACACAGTGCGGATCTGAATTGCAATTATGACACTTTACTATTATCTGTTATTAATGCATTGATAGAGACGAAAAGAGTTACACGTAAATAAAGTTCTTGACCATACTGTCAGATATAGATGAAATTCATTTTATTTGTTTTCTTTTATAAATAACTATAATGCAAATATTGATATACGTATTTGTTTATAGGTCTTAAAACATATTTTATGAAATTTATGAAAAACCAAAAACACTGCAGTAATATGACCAACTTTAATTAGAAACAAAGTAGGAGCGATAACATTTGTAAAAATCCAATGACACTTTTAAATTAATTTTCATAAAATTAAACTGACCTAATTACCACCATTAGGCTTTAAAACATTGTCTTATTTGAGCTTTTTTTTTGCCCTCTCTAATACTCTCTGTCTACCTTTGACTGGACAGCTCCATGTTGAGAGTGAAAAATTATGTTGTTTATAGGCTGTCTCTTCCAAAAAAAGCCAAATGGGATCAATAAAGAAAGCTTCTTCTGTTGCTAGGAGTGCATTTGAAGAGATTGCCTACTGAGTTCTTAATAATCAAGCATTTATTTTTATCATAGATCATGGTAAAGATGTTGTGTTGTCTATTGCTATGTACAAAAATGCCTACCTGGCTTATTTTATTTTATAAACATTAGCAGTATATATTAAGGATGTTTAATGTAGTTTTTTACATTATGTAAATGTAAAACAATAAATATACAGTATATACCGTATAAACAAATACAAGAAAAAATAAGAGCATATTAGCAACATCACTCAGCAGTCCATTTTAGTAGTATAGGATGACAAACCCTATCCCAGCTGCACTAGGTAGGCCTACAAAGAGACACAAAAGTGGATTGGGCAAGGGACACCCCTTGCTCATATCTTCATTCAGTAGTGCTTGGGCAATTTCGATTCTGAAATCCACCTACACACACATTTTTGGGATATATAAGTAAACTAGAGCACCCACTGAAAACCTCTGTTAACATGGGCAGAACACGTAGACTACAAAAAGACCATTACAAGACAGACATATGAATCTTGATCTTTTAATCTGCAGTATGATGCAGTTGAACAAACCATTGTTACACTTTATAATATTCTTGAAAGTTGAAGGTTTTGGTTACATCCAGCCATGCATCTTTTTTAGAAATTGCTTTTTCTGTTACAGGAAGCATTTCCCAGCAATACAGTGTAAGAGGCAGACACCAACCATTAGCCAGAGGTCCATATCCCAGCCACACAAGCGTTTTTACTCATGCTTGATCATTATAGAAATGACAAGCTTACAGGCCAGGATTTGGTATGTGAAAGAAAATGCCAAATTTCACATAGCTGGTGACTGGGCTGGAAATTAAATGAAGGTGTCTGGATTTGGGTGGTTTTACACTGTATGATCCATTCCTCAATCCTATTTAATAATTTCCATTTACCTATTTTTAAGCCTACTTTATCCAGTTCAGACCTGTAAAGGTCACATCTTATCCCTTAAGGTTTTGACATAAGATGTGGCCCAGTCCTTGTCAAGCATCAGTCTGCCACAGGGCACACCTTTCCAAATAGTTGCATTTAGTCATACAGGCCAATTTACAGGTGTCAATTAATCTAAAATGCACTTTTTTGGGACTGAGCAACAGTATCCAGATACAAAATTGTCACATGTTATTAAGTATTTTTGATCACTTTATATCGGTAAGCTGACACATACAGTAGACACTAAAGAGCTCTAAAAACTTACTGTATAAGAGAACCAGAGGTTCTTATGGGAAATGCCATTACTTAAAATCTTCAGTTCTGTTTGCCTCAATATATTACTAGCAGTACTGTATTTACAGTATATGCTATTTATCATTTTTGCAGAACTTCTTTAGAATTACACAATTTTGAATTAGTAAAGCAAAATGAAAAGTGCTTATGAATGAATGATGATGATATTATATCACCACAATGTTTTTTTTTTAATCAAAGCAATGCTTTTGCGTCAGAATGTACCACCATCACTGAAAAGCAAGGGTCTAGGAGGCCTAAGCCTACAAATGTAAGACTTGAAAGATAAAGATGTCATTTTATATAAAAAGTAAAAAGAGAACAGACCCAAAAGGCAAGGCAAGGATCAAAGTGAGAAGCACACACTTGTGAGTTAGCATAAATATTTTGGAGAAACATTATTGTGAGCTAAACAGGTCTAATATACAGATTTACCTGATTGTTATCCAGGTGACAACTGCAACCTTTTGAAATCCACAGTGTTATCAGTCACTGTGTTGACCAGAAGGGTATGTTTCTTTAGCCTTGGAAAGTGTTAAAATGAAAAAGCCGTGCTGTGTGCATGCCATCTGCAAGCAAAGATAACGCAAGTGGCCCCTGACAATCACCATGAGTTTGTCAGGCTTTAAAAGATGGTATTAATTAGATTTGTTCTGTTTCAGTCACACATTCAGAGTAACATTTTGTGTGCAATTTGAAAATAATTTAGACCAAGTGTTTCATCTATGAAAATTATACTTCAGTTATTTACTAATGGATTTAACTACAGTATTTTGCTTCTTTTGTTATAGGTAGCTTATTGACATATTTCCGTTCTGGATATGCATTTTTTGCAAAAAATATTATACATATGAATGGCTTTGTCATGCAGCTGCGCAACACAAAATAGCTGCTGCATTTTCTAAACCTATTGTTTTTTTTTAATATAATTATACCCATTATAGTAATCTGTTGCAATTTAATACTTGATATATTTTTCTAACAAATTAACAGTCTTTGTGAAAAGGCTTTTAGCTGCAATCAGCATTAAAATGGACCTCCACTTTGAGAAATAGTAAATAATAAAACAATGTCAAGTGGTTACTGATTGCTCTGAACATACAGTATTAAGTGAATGATTAAAAATTTAAAATGTTTCCAAACAGTACAATTTCTTTGCCTTTTCTGAAGAGCTTAAAAAGAGCATCCTTCCATTTTCTGAATCTACTTTTTTCATTGCAGTTTAAAAAATATAATTTATAAAGAAAAATAGAAAAATGAAGTTTTACTTCTTAATTAATGTAAAATGAGCTGTTGCACTGTGATGGTGGGCACATCTCTAATAACAGCTTCTCAAAGGACCCCTTAAAATAAAAATCATAACACAGTACTCATGACTTTTAATTGGGAGATAAAAAACAGTAAATTTGTTTAAAATAATAAAAAATACATCAAGGGACAGAGTGTTATAATATCTGTCATACATTTTATTGTACATTTTTGCTTAAATATGCCTGCTTTATATTATGCTTCCAAATATCTTGGCCACTGTCCAGATTAAACATATGCAGTTCAGGTTGTGCAGTACATGTCAGAAATGTATTCTTGTACCCGTCTGAAGCCGGCAAGTCATTCCTTTGATGTTCATTATGCACAAAACTCATGTATGGTTGTTGCCTTGGTAAATAAAGATAAATGAATTTTTCTGCATTAGTTAATGCAATATTTAATGATTAGATTCTATTCTGCTTTTTGAAATTTAGGGAAGCTCATATTATCATAATGCATTTAAAAAATCCATGATATTGTTACATTGATTGCAACATGTGATAAATTGCACGAATGTAAAACACAGTGATTTAGAAAAGGGCACCTTATGTCCTGCAGAATTGTTAACAGTCCTCTGTAAAAATCTTAAATCCTTTGGCAGGTTTCCAAGGCTGATTTACAAATTTAACCAATTACATTAATTATATTGTAGAAATCATAATCTGTATTAAAATAGAGGACCTTAAAACTAAGAACCTGCTAATGTAAATAAGTATATGGCTAAAATTATATTATTCTATGTAAAGTTTCAAAACAATAACATATACAGTAATGTTGATATGGTGAACAAATATATTTAAAAAAAATATGAATGATAAGTGGAAGAAAGGATTTTATTTGTTCTACCAAGCAACATAAGTAAGAATGTTCAATAAGCATGAAAGGAAATAAGCAAATAATAAAAGCCACATTTGTAGTTTAAAGGTAGGCTGAGCTCAAAGGTTTCACAAAACTTTATATACTTAAAAGTATTCAACTCAAAGTACCTGATTTTTGCCTTGCTCTGCATTTTCCAAGATTCAAGTTTTTCTTGATTACTGCAACGTTGGCCTCACAAATTACAACATCATGCTCATATCTATGTTTGTGTTGCAGGCTTTTGGTTATATGTACATATAACAGCTTTTCCCTTTTTAATAATAAGCCACATGAACAAATACTTTGTCCCTATTCTTGACAAATGATTTTGCCTTAACTTATTAGCATGTTTGATTGGCAAATTAGGCAGCTTTTAAGTTACTTCAGGTTGTTTATAAAATTGCATAGAGAGTACACTGTAAATTGTTACACCAAGTAATTCTGATTCAGACCAGCCATTTTACATGTTTTCTTCAGATGTCCATGTAACATAAGTCCCTACATTCTGAATTGCAAAAGCAGTATAAATTCATTTAAAAATTTTCTGTATTACTTTTCCAGGCACTGCTGGGAAAAAAAACTGTCAGGATTGTTTAAATCTATTTTTTCTGCTAACATTTAACCTTGAAAACTTTGGAAGACGCAGCTAATGCCTATACAGGGTCACAGAAAGGTTAAGAACTGCCACTTTAATACATTCATGAATATTTGAACTAGTGACTTAAAGGCTAGACTTGATAGTTAGTGAAGGGATTTCAATTCAGCTGTCTTAAAAGTGTTTACCTCCGTTTAACATTAAATCTCTGATATCTCAGCCAAGTCGGTCATGCATAGAATCAAAATGTTGTGCTTAACCCAAAAAAAAGTTTTTATTTAACTCTCACAAAAATGTTATTTTTTGATTCTGCAAATGCAGCAGTTATTTTTATGAGCTTCATTTAGACAACATTTCTTTTATCATAACACTGAATCAGTAGTTATTTAAAAGCATACTGTGTATTAATATTTTAAGCAGCGGTAACTGCTTTGTCCTTGTACAGCAGTTAAAACTAAATGGAAAAGACTTACAGCCTAAAAAGAAAGCTATGCCTTAAATGGCACCTAATTAAATTGCATTCTGATTTCCATTTGTATACTTGATAAAGATTCAACCACAACAGCATAAACATTATTACAGATACATCTTACAAATAATATCTAATCTGACTCTGCATTATAGAATCATCTTTCATTAATCCTCTTTGTACCTTATATTCAATTATTTTTTATCATCTTAGTTCTGTCTCACGAAGAATTTTACTACCTGGGATGTGTTTAAGAGAAAAAAAAAGAAGAAACTTTTTAAAGCTTACCCCCTACATTCTTATATTAATTAGAAATTGTAAGTAGCAGAAGCCATCTGTGCATGCAGTTAATCATCAAGGAATTTCAAATCTTTAGTCTCACTCTGAGTTAAAAAAAATATGCGGTACACATAGAAATAATAGCAATGAATCATCTGTAAAAAGTTTTCTCTTACACTACTTTAGATTTTTTGTCAGTTAGACATACATTTTGTCATGAACAAAGAAACATATGAAGCTGACATTCCCTGCCTGGGCACTAGTGCACCCCATCCATGGTAGCTTTCATTTTTACCTACCAACCCTCTTATTAATGCTGTAGCTTTAAGCTAGGTGGTCAGATATTGTCTTTCTGTATTTTGCTTTTGTTGAATGTTCATTTACACAATTATAAACCCAAGCTGTGACTGAATGCAAAACTTGCTATTAACTACTGTAGAATGCACTCAGCTGAAATATTTTTTATGAAAGCTGAATTTGAGGGTAATAATCCTAGACATGTTTCATTTGGGAGAAAGAGTGAAAGGCTGTTTCTGTTGCATGAATAACCTGAGTGAAAGAGTAAAAATGAGATAATCCAGAAAAGATTTAAGTGCAGGCATATTCTAATTTCTATATGTGAAATAAAGCAATTCTCGCAGGAGTTATTCAAAACCTGAAAATAGGTTTTATTTGAACTAATTTGTGGCTCTGTCCAGGCTGCTGGTATTAAAGAAAATGCTTTTTGATTCATTACCCCATTACACAAATGCTGTAACCACATAAGTAAAATAATAAAGTCTTTCTTAATAACCACACTAAATTCATTCACTTCCTTACTTTCCACTCATTCCTTTTGCTTGTAAAGGCCATGGCAACACAGCTTGCACTGTAGATTTAGTAACATGAGTGATTCTCAAATGAGAATATGCATCTGGTGACAACTCATTAAGAAGTTTGTAGTGAATAAAAGTGAAATCTGCCACTGCAAAAGCTATGCCGACAGGGCTTCTTTTTAAAACACCTGCCCCACAATTCCTCTGGTCCATGTACTTTAAGCCACTGGGGTTTCAGTGAGAGAGCAAAATAAATTTAACAAAAGACTTGATAGTGAGAGAAAATAGAAAGCTAAAATTGCTCTTTTCTATTCAGGAGCTGTAATTTGTACATTGGAAAGAGCACTGGGACAGAAGAGACAACAGGCACACATGTACACCTCTGCAAGTACTTGGTTCCATGTGTTTGAGGAGAGCTTCTATCTGCTATGATATCTTCCTTTCATTTTAAGTATTGCATCATTATATGACATAACAGCAGCAAACAGAGGGTAAAGAAGCATTGTAGTCTATAGATGCACTACTTTTTAAAATATGGACATGTTTGCTTTTCTAATTAGAGGTTAATGTTAACTTCCTTTAGTATACTGGTGAGTCAAAAATCATATCCGCAAAACACATGAGGTGCATTTCTCACACCGAAAAACATTAAAGCGATGGGAAACATGAAACACCATTGTCAGAGTCCAATGTGAAATACTGAATGTAAGCAAATGAAGTGATCAAATGAGACCCAGGAATAAAAACTGAACCCAATATATCAGTGGCATCTCTATCAAAATATCAGGGGGTCCAATGCCATAAGCCTTTTCCAAGTCTACAAAGAACACTGGTAAACCTCTATGACTTTTGAAATACCTGTGCAGTGGCAAAAAGGTATGTACAATTCCAAAGCCAGAACCTCCATTCCAATACGATATAAACTCTGATGCCTTGCCTAATGGAACACATGATCAGCATCTTAGCTTTTTATTTCTAACTTCTCTGGTGTGCTGACTGTCTAATGACAAACAGCCCATTTTATGGCATTTCATATTCTATTTACAACTAAGAGTACTAATTTTGAAGGGAATTGCAAACTATCTCATTTTATGATATTGTGCAAATTGGTTCATTAAGTAATCAGGTTAGGTCGGGGAGCATGCACTGATACAATGCATTGCCGCACCCACCACATGACGGAACAGCTCAGGATCCTGGTTGGCAACCCCCAGGCGGTCCAGTCCCACCCTCTGGAAAATGACCCTCTATCTACTGCAGCCAGGTGTTACGTGGGTGTCCCCTTGGCCTGGTCCAGCCACTCAGGTCCTCAACAATGATGATCCCGCGAGCTGGATCACCCTCTGGGAATCTCGCCACATGGCCATAGTGCCGTAACTGTTGCTCCCTCACAATGCAGCTAATGTGCCTCATTAGGGACTCCATGAACAACTGCTCATTCTACACAAAGTCAAACCAGTGGTACCCAAGGATTCTCCGAAGAGACACAGTACCAAAGGAATCCAGTCTTCAGGACACTGGATAACGTCCATGTCTCACAACTATATAGCAATAAGAGGAAGCACCAGGACTCTAAAGACTTGGACCTTTATCCTTTTGTATATATATCGGGAGCGCCACACACCCCTTTCCAGCAACCTTATGACCCCCCCATGCTCTCCCAATCTGTCTATTGACTTCATATGAAGAATCACCAGAGACATGAATGTCACTGCCAAGGTAAGTTAACCTCTCGACAAGGTCAACATTCTCTCTGCAGACAGACACACTGCTGATGGCTGTGCACAAGAAGTGATTAAAGGCCTGGATCTTGATTTTTATCTAGGACACTCGCAAGCCCAGACTCTCAGACTCCTCGCTCAGTCTCTTGAGAGCTCCGATCAGAGCTCCACGAAGATCACAGCATCGTCAGCAAAATCAAGATCAGTGAATCTTTCTTCACCAACAGATGCCCTACAGCCGCTGGACCCCACAATCTTGCCCAACACCCAGTCCATGCAAGCATTGAACAGAATAGGTGCAAGAATACACCCCTGACAAATCCCAGAATCAACAGGGAAAAACACAGAGGTTCTGCCTCCGCTCTCCACAGCACTCACAGTACCAGTGTACAGGCCGGCCATGATATCCAGCAACCTTGAAGAGATCCCGCAAACCCTCAGGATGTCCCATAGGGCAGCTTGATTAACCGAGTCACTGCACGAAACCTTGCCAATATTAGCATTTGTGCCCCATGAGAACCCTCATTGCCAGGATGTGGTCATTGGTAGACTTCTTAGGTGTAAAACCAGACTGCTCTGGTCGCTGGTAGGTGAGCAAGTGATCACAGATCCTACTGAGGATGACCCTAGCAAGGACCTTACCGAGAGCACAAAGAGCAGTGTTACATAATAAAGTAATTAATTAAGTAATTGGAAGAAAAAATTACTCTGCATTTTTTTATTTTTGTATTTATTTTTTTATATTGTTTTCCTTTTAATTTCATATTAAACACTGTGAATAACAAGTAGGATAGAATTGTCCAAACAGACCTTAAATATGCTATTGTGACTCATATCAACATTTTAGCAGGTACATTTATCCAAGGATTTAACTAATAAAAAATTAATTGTGGCAGGCTATTTATCCCAATATTACTGAAATGCCTATGTATGCCATATGTTTAAAATCTGAAGCAGGGTCATAAGCCACAGACCAAAGTTTATCTTCTGATTACTTGGTTAATTCCCTGTCTTTAAGGCCAGTTACCTTTACACACATTATTATTAGGCCAAGTTTGATTTAAAATACACCTACTGAAAAAGGGATATGATTAAATGCAGAACAATGACTGTGTCTTTAGGGAGTTGTGTTGTAGCATGCAGTATTAAGGTGAAAATTTTAACAGTTTTCAGAAAGTGTACCCTTATAATGTTCTCAGCATACTGAAATGTAATTGAAAGTAATTGCTCATTAAGATAATGAAAAAAACTCTGTAAATCCCTTCTTAGAATCTTGCTAAGCAATAAAGCTGTCATTAATATACGTAACATTTTAAAATCTTTTCTGAATAATGCAATAACTATGAAGTGAATAATGTCCATAAATCATGCAAACATAATGGTACGTTCAAGGATTTGGAAGCTTTTTATTGACAAAAGAAGCATATTTTAGTTGGACCATGAGTTCCGAATAAATCTATGCAGATAATCACAGTTCTGAACTAGGATCAAGGGCTTGATGTAGGGGTAAAGAGCCAACTGCATTCATTTGGCCACATTTATTTTTTTGTGTTTTTCTCTTCTGCACCTTAAACAACATGTTGTAAAGAATGCCCCTGCATTCCTTCCAGAAAAAAAAGTAGAAACACTGACATCAAATGGTTGGTATACTGAAACAGGAACGCTTCCAAACAGCTTGACCTTGGCATGCTTGTTGCCTTTTTTGCTTCCCTTCTCTTTTTATTCATTATTCACTTGCATTCACTTCCAACTGCCTTTTCCATTTTTCCATCTATTTTAATAATTATTTCATCCTGAGTTCATCTCTTTTTTATTTATCATCTTTATTGGAATGAGAGCAATGATAAAGTAGCCAGGAGGCAGATGCTGTGTTGTGCACGATTTTCTCTCTCTCCCTCCCTCTCTCTCTCTCTTCCTCTCTCTCCAGATCATTTGTGGCTCACCAATTCTCCACACTTAATGTCTCATTAGTCCCCTTTGTCAAGAATAGAAGAAGTGAATATTCTAGGATAATGACAACTCAGTGGTTTCCTTCCAGTATAGGCCTACAACAATACCAACATGCCCAGCCAAGCAATGATGGGGAAGAAAGACTCATCTGGCTGTTGTTCACACTCAGTATTATTCATCTTCAGCATTATATATACTATGCATTTCTTTTGAAAGAAAAAAAATCTGCCATATTCCACATTTGATATTTCAGTCTATACAAAATTTGCATACTTTTTAACTAAGATTTTGCTTCACATCCAACAGTGAAATGCAACACAAAATTCAGCTGAGCCAAACTAAGCCAAAATCTATTGCTTGAAAACATAGTGAAGACCTTGCTTGCAAATGAGGTGCTGCTTAAATGCTGATTTGGTGGCTTTCATGTCAATTTGATTTATCCATTCAGTCTGCAAGCAGATTAGACTCGACACATGAGCCCTCCAATTGGTGTTTGAGTGTCTAAGGAAGGGCAGATGCTTCATTACACCCAGAAGAGGCAATGAATAGCAAGGCAGATGCTCAGCAGAGTAATTGTAGAAACCAAAGCCGGCTCCTGTTTAACACTTCATATTAGCAGAGTTTCTGAATGCAGTAATTTCTCTGTATCATCCAGAAATAACTGAATCTTAACTTACTAGCAAATTTAAAGTGGACATTCATCGATATGTCCACCCATTTTCTGAACCAGTCTTATTGAATATAGTTTCACAGGGAGATACAGCCTTTCCTGGTAGCAATGGATGTAAGCTATCTCTGGATGGAACAGTACTAAAAAATATAATATCCTTGGTATCCTTGTGCAACTTATATAACATGGCATTTTAATTTTGAAAATGCATTAATATGAAATAAAACTTGTTTATTAATCTTATGTAATAAACTTATAACTTATAATTATAATAATTATTTTTAGTGTGTGCCACTATGTTGGTTTTTAGCTTTAGAAATATTGTGTTATTTTAAAGAGATGAATTTAGATGTAAAGGCTAATTATGCAATGAAGGGTCTCACAGCTATGAGAACTTGGAACACAATGAATAGAACTGCTCACTTTCTACAGATATTTTATTATTGCAGTGAATAGAGCTTTTTATGAATATTACCATCAATGTCTTTACAATTATGATCAGTATTATAATGAAATGTTTCAACAAAAAATCTGTTTATACAAAAAGTTTATCTTTAGTTGGTAGTGAGTCACTTAGACAAGAAAGACTATACATATGATGCAATAATCTAGGAAAAAAAGTGACACTTCAGCCTAATTAATTACAGAGTCTAGATGAAATTTATTTATTTTCACCTAAAATTCTTTAAGAAAAGTCACTTTTTCAGTTTTGTAAAAACCTGCCCACAATGTCAAGTTTCTGGGACAGTTTCTGTTTTGCTTTAACCTTCAAAATGATTTGATGTTTTAACTTAATGCATGTTTCAGACTGAAGAGAAACTTAAGTGACTTACTAGGAAACACTGTGACATTTCTTTTATAATAATATTTGCTCAATTGTTACAATGCATTTCTTTTTCTTGTGTACAGTACATCATCCCAAGAAGCATCCTAGATATAGTCTAGATGTGTATACATTTGTATCATGGAAGAAGTAGTTGGAAAGTAAAGTAGCTCAGTTAGAAACTGGATCACACTACATGTTAATCTGTATTTAATTTGTAATAAAATAGCAGCTGGCCAAATTGTATTAATTGGGTCAAAAAAAAAAATAATACTAATATTAATGATATTTTTATTTGCATCTCTCCAATTTATGATTAATGTGTAAATCAACTGTTTTTATAAACAGTTGAACAGATGCACAGATTTGAAATACTTCAAGCCCAGGGAATTTATACATATATTATATATATTGTGAGACATGCCCGGACACCACTACACTGAGACCACATCTTTATCAAAAGTCACACGTTTATTTTTCTTTCTGCACAACAGTCCCGCACAACACACTGTGCTCCTAGAACCAATCACCTCTCCTCTGGGCTTCTCTCTCACTCTTCATGGGCCGCTTTTCCTCTCTCCAAGGGAGCCTTGTCCTGCTCCCACTCCCGACTCTAGCTTCCTGATTGTAGGGAGGCGGCCCCTTTTATTCTCAGCCGGATGTGCTCCAGGTGCGCCACCTGACGACACTTCTTGGTGTGGCGGAAGTGTCAGGAGAGCACCCGGAAGCACTCCGGGCGTCCCTGGAAGGATCATCCTCCATTTTCCCGGGTGTGGCGGAAGTAAACGTTTCCCGGGCTCCATGAGGCTCAGGCGCCCCCTGGCAGTGGCCATGGGCCCAAACGGGCTTAAGCCTCCTTGCTCCTCTTCTGTGGCCCTCTCCAGCTCCAGGGCTGTTGCCCCCTCGTGGCCGGGAAAATGAACACGCCACCTCCCGGTCTTTCCAGACATCCCGGCTGGGTCTGTCCCCTAGCTGCTTGTGACAATATATATATATTGTGAGGTTTCTGAACTCTTTTAGGACCCCCCCAAAGGGACAATATGCCGAATCACGCCTGCCTATGGAGGCACGCCTGTGGAGGGTAGCTTCTCTGTTGCCAAGGCAACCACAGGTTTGCTTGCGTGTGTGTGAACTGTTAACATTTGAATTTGATGATTGCATATAGCGCTGAACTGACCTCTCTGTACTATTCTTTCCTGTGCATGTCCTGGAGTACAAAAGAAACAGCACCATACAGCAACATGTGGGGACTGGCAAGATCGGGGAGAAAAAAAAAAAACACACGGTCACTGATTACAACCGCAAGATATTATTCATATGAATATGAATAATATGAAGAATGTTGCATCTGTGCCACAATTTCTTCTGAAATGTACTATACAGGTCATAAAATGAATAATTCCAAATATCATATATACATATGTCTCTGTTTTTTTTTTTGTCAGTATGGCTTTGACATCATAGACCATAAGGTGCATACTAATTCAGCGTGAGCAGGAACACTGTCAAGTGACAGTGCGATACGAAGAAGGCAGGTTCACCAGCGTTTGTGTGTCAGCTTTTATCCATCCAGATGAGAGAATGTCCAGTTCCATTGCCTCAAAACACTACTCACACCTACAGTTATTCCCAGTTTGAAATAAAAAGTAACAGCATCAGATCCCTGGTATGGGGCAGTAGTATGTATCGTGATCATGACTGAGAGAATAAAAGTGAAAAAACGCTAACTTTTACAAGTACTATAAATGTACACCGGCTGTTACAGACGCAAACCAAACGTATGTGTTTATTGTATAATATCAACAACTAGTCATTTAGCCCGTTACAATAACGGGCGCTAGAACAGTAGTGCATAAACATTAGTAGGGACAGTCTATATTAAATGGCAAGGGACTTTGACCTCATTCTTTTGTTGGTCGTATTTTTCTTTCTTTCAGCCTTTCTTTTGTTGATGTTTACTTGCTGAGCTGACCGTTCTTCATGGGCTGCCGCCATGTATTGTGTGTCTTTAATTTTCTGTGACAGTAATGCCGTCTTGTACGTCCGCTGGCTTGTACGTCCATAATATACCTTTAATTTTCTCTGGCAGTAATACAGGCGTGCGCGTCGGTAATATGCCTTTAATCTCCTCTGACAGTAAAACTGGCTTGTATGTGGCTATAATATGAGTTACTGTATTGTGTACCTTTAATTTCCTCTCGCAGTAATACTGGTTTGTATTTCCGTAAAACGCTTGTAACTTTCTCTGACAGTAATATCGCGCATCGCACCGTGCCCCGCGCATGCGCACTTCACCAGAAGACACACACACACGGACACCTGGACGCACACAGGGATTTTATTAAAGAGGATAAGAGCAGCTCACTACTGAAAACGGTAAATATAGTAGGCAGTCAGGATCGAACCAGGGACTCTTGATTACAAGTCAGCAGTTCTTACCACTAGACCACAGAAGCTGTTGTATAGTCCTTGAACCTTTTGTGAAAGTGTTTATTTGATCTTTGGACTTCAGGCTTCACACATTATATAGTTTATGCCTACATTTTGTCATTTATTACAAAATATGAAAATGTTTCTGTTTTAACAATGTGTTTACAGAGATTATTACACAATGTTTTGAGGGGGAAGAACACCCCATCACGTTTCTCAACAGAAAGCTACCCAGGGAGCGTAATTATTTGACTATTGAAAAGGAGTGCTTGGCAATTAAGTGGGCAGTGGAGGTCCTTCGTTACTACCTCTGGGGACAGAATTTTACTCTGGTGACTGACCACGCCCCGCTTCAGTGGCTGTACAAACAAAAGGATATAAATGCCCAGCTAACTCGTTGGTCTATTAGCTTGCAGGCTTTTGCTTTTGATGTTTGCTGCCGTCCCGGGGCTGCACACACCAATGCTGATGTTTTTTCCCACCTGGCCGAGTCTGGCTTGGACAGTCGCTTTGCCCACACTGGTGTGGACAAAGCTAAGGGGGGATGTGAGGTTTCTGAACTCTTTTAGGACTCCCCCTCCCCCACTGGGATGACATGCCAATACGCCCCTGCTGTGTCTGTGGAGGATTGCTCCTCTGTTGCCAAGGCAACCACAGGTTCGCAGCAGAGCAGTAGAGTGCCACAGAAACAACTATAAGCCGATCGAGATCGCCCTATACGCACCTGTGGCCAGTGGGTGATGCAAGGGAAATTATAAATGCAAGGAACAGTATAACTTGGCCACTATTATGCCCATTTTCTGTGTCTGTGTATAGGAGAGTGGTAGCTTCCACTGCAATAAATAAAATAAAGCTGATTTTGCTAAAGCATTGAGACTCAGCCTCGTGTTTTGGGGTGCAAGACAGCAACTCACGTGTCACACTGTATATTATGTGTGTACACTATATATTATGTGTGTATTTCTGTCCAGCCCAGAAGTGCGAGGCGGCCTGGAAGTGCAAGGCTACAGCATGAAGCTCAAAGAACCAGCAAGGCGGCCCCAAGTTAACAAATCGGAAGAAGAAAGAAGTACAAGGCCACAGTATGAAGATGAAAGAAAGTGACTCAGTCGCCAAAATGAAACTGCTGAGGAAAGACATACGAGGGAGAAACTCACTTAGCCACTGATAGACAAGGGGGACAAGTGCGTCCACAAAACAAAATCGCTGACCCTGCATTTCATTTTTTTTTCTGAAGATTTCAATAGTTTCTAGGAGCCCTGGCTTTTTACAGCACAGGCTTACACAGCTAGTATATATATATATACATATATATATATATACATACTAGGGGGCTTCACTTCGCTCACCAATCCCCGTGTTTGGTTTTCTGGGTACACACTTTTAAGATTTTTTTTTTCTTTGAATTGTTGCTATTTCATTAGTTTCACTTTTATTTCAGAACTTCTGTAAAAACAATATTTGGAATCTTTCGAGTCCCAATATGCTGAATCTTTTAAATGAGGTCAGTGAGACATGTGTTTAATGACTTTGTACCATAATTCAGGATAGGTTTCTCTGTTTGGAATTTTAGCACAGACAAAACAATCTACATCATCAGCAGTTACTAATTTTTTTGCAAAGTAACCAATAAATGTAAGTTAAACCCCATTTTTGAAATTCTCTGACTTAAACTTCAAAGTTTTACAATATTTACATACTTCTGCCATATCACCTATGTCCATATATTCGATCTCTGTTTGCCTTTTCATTATTTCTGAGTAATAATTTCTGTTTTTTTTGCACTAATGCGATGTTTACTGTCTTTGTTTTGACACTGTCGTTTTTTTCTGCTTTCATATTCTGTATCTTGCTCAGCATGTGTATCGTGCCTACATTTTTTTTGGGTCTTTTGAATTCCAGTTTTCTTTATCTCTAACCTGCTCTGCATGTGTTTGGCCCCCCTTGTTTTTTAACCTCTTTATGACGTTTTACTTTGTTTTCTACTCTGTGTTTTATTTCTAACCACGCTTTGCCTGCTTTTTTTTTTCAATGACACCTGGTCCGTGGTGATTATTTTCCCTTTTTCGAATAATAATTTCCATTTGTTTGCGCTACTGCGATCTTTACTTTCTTTTTTTTATACTTTCTAATTTCCCTACTTTCATATTCTTTAACTTTCTCCACATGTGTATTGCGCTGTTTTTTTTTTTTGAGTCTTTCGAATTCCACTGCTTTCATAATCTCAAACCTGCTCTGCATGTGTACAGCGGCAACGTTTGTGAACATCTTTATGCTTTATGAAGTTCTACTTTGTCTTTTACTCTTTGTCTTTTAATTCTGAGCCCGATTGGAGGTGCTTTTTTTCAGTTCCACTTGTTCTGGGCTGATAATTACTTTCCTTATTTTCTGAATTTGCACCTAGGTTATTCTTTTTCTTTTTTGCTCTTTTTTCTCTCCAACGCTTCTGAGTCTCTTTTTTCACGCTGCTTTCTTCTTCGCTTAGTCATCGACATTTCATTTATAACGTATTGTCCTTATACGCTTTATATGTGCTGAGACCCTGGATCTGTGTGTGCTCAAATCCTTTAGACGACTGAATGTTTGCTGCCCGTTGTCTTATTTGATACTGGTTGTAAGTAGGACGTGTCTTGCAAGAATCTCATATTCTACGTCATATGGGTCAATCTCTTGGCACAAAGTCTCATGTTTAAGGTACCCGCGAGACACTCCATGGCCATTCTCTTTCGTCTCACGGGTCTTTTAAGTGTCTTCCGTGATCTTAACGTGAAGATCACGTCTCATCTCCCGTCTTTCTCTCCCAGGATTTTTTTTTATAATAGAGAGATATACATATATCCTGCGGTGGGTTGGCACCCTGCCCGGGATTGGTTCCTGCCTTGTGCCCTGTGTTGGCTGGGATTGGCTCCAGCAGACCCCCATGACCCTGTGTTTGGATTCAGCGGGTTGGAAAATGGATGGATGGATGGATATCCATATATATATATATATATATATATATATATATATATATATATATATATATATATATATATATATATCATCAGGAAGTAAGTTCTCCCATTTCTCCTCTCATCAGCAGGAAACCCAGACATCTCAGTTTTACCTTCTCCACAAAATGAACAAACCAGATAATCATGGAATCCCTATTGTTTCCTTATTCAACTGTCCCTTCGGTTTAAGGTCTCACTTCACTTTTAAAAGATGCTAATCATGCTCTCCAGTTGTTTGACAGTTTTAGGCTTTATGATCCTGACTGCTTATCTTTAACATGGACATCACCTCTCTGTACCCATTCATTCCTCATGATGAAGGTCTCACTGCATTCAACAGACATCCAGTCCAGGATCCTCCCATGAACACCCTCAACAGACTGTCAGAAGTGCTACTTACCCTCCATACTTTCTCTTATGATAACAACTTTTTTCAACAGGTTAGTGGAGTTGCAGTGGGTTCTAGAATGGAACATAGCAAGCCAGAATCTTCATTGGCTGGGTGGAACAGCATTTCTTTTCTTCCTACCTAGGCTTTGTACTGAATCTGTACAAAAGATATATTATAATAATAATAAATTTTATTTATATTGTGCTTTATATTTAACAATCTCAAAGTGCTACAAAATAAGAATAAATTAACAAACAAAATAATCTATAAAAATAATTTAACAAAATGTCTTTCTAAAAAAGATAGGTTTTTAGGTTTCGTTTAAAAACATCAGTCGACTGTGGGGCTCTCAGGTAGTCAGGGAGAGAATTCCACAGCCTCGGCGCCACCGAAAAAAGGCCCTATCACCCATACTGCTAAGCTTAGTTCTGGGAACTTGAAGAGTGTTAGTATGCACAGAACGGAGGGTGAGTGAGGAAGTATGAGGGATAAGGAGTTCCTGTAACTAGAGATCCATAGATGCACTGATGGGTAAGGAGGGAAACCTTGTACTCTATTCTAAGTGGTACAGGGAGCCAGCGAAGGGTTTTCAAGATAGGAGTGATGTGGCTATTTTTTCGCACCCTCATCAGGATCCTTGATGATTGTGTTCATGCTGCTGCTTCTTGCAGTCAGGAATTCATTAATGATTTTACTAGTTTCCATCCATCTCTCAGTTTTACAGTCGAGTTTTACACCACAACTCTAACATTTTTTAGATATCAGTCTTTCTATCAGCTTTCCAGGAGCTAAAACCTCTGTCCATTACAAGAAAACTGACTCACACAGTTACCTCCTCGACAGATTCTTCTAACTATAGTATATTAAAAACTCTTTGCCTTTTTCACAGTTCCTTAGACTCATGCATTGACAAGGTTGACTTCTGTAATGAAGCAGTCAGATGAAAAGTTTCATCGTGGATAGAGGATACACTTCTCAAATTGAGCTTAGGGCCCTCAAGCAAGTCGTCAGAAGTATACCTTGTAATATCCATTCCAAGAAGAACCACAGTAATGAAATCCACATCCTGCTGGTCTTCATATTCCACTTTAACACTCTATCTCTCCCACAGGTCATCAAACAAAATTTCCCAATTGTGTAGACTTATCCTTCCACAGGACCCTTTATTCCTCACCACTTTTGATATCTTTCTGTCAAGTATCTAACCTATACAAAAATGTCATCCACAGCTAACTTCAAAGTGGAGAGCCACATTATTCACCAGGACTTAGCTAGCTGTAACTGGAGTCCCTGGGTCACTTGAAAAAATGTCATCAACAATACCCTGATATCTGGTCCCTCTGGTAATAATAAATAAACAACAGGACTTTTGCCAGCCTAAAAATCTTTTTTCACTTCAATTCTTGGAAGTGTATACCTATCTTCATTGGTGAAACAGGGACACAATTAGCAGATACTTTCAGGGATCAAATTCAAAGATCTTACAAAGCCTATTGAGGAACACTTCATATCCCTTGATCAGAGTCAAACTGATTTCTCTATTTGTGTTCTTTCACAGGGTTTCAAAAACACTTTCAAAGAAAAATAGAAGCTCATTCTCATCTTGGGATCTTATATTTGTCCAGGTCTTAATTACTGACTAACTTTATAATCTCTTCATCTTCTCTAATAGCATATTTTTTCACCTTCTCTGACCTTTACTCCTTTCATCTGCCCTGGCTTTGTTCCCTCTCCTCCTTTTGTATATGTTACTCGTTTTTTTTTTTTTGAGATGCACACCTGCTGAAAGCTATTTGGCCAAAATGCTTTCTTTTTGGCATTCTTTCTTTTCAGCCTGGAAATAACCTTTAACTTATTTTCATACACACACTCACACACTCACACGCGCACACACACACACAGACAGATAGATAGATAGATAGATAGATAGATAGATAGATAGATAGATAGATAGATAGATAGATAGATAGATAGATAGATAGATAGATAGATAGATAGATAGATAGATAGACTAACTGTGTTACCTGGCTTCATTCAGGATATTCCGTAAGACAATTAAAGTGCCAATGGTTAATTGTTTGCATTAGAAGTAGTATGTAACTAACTACAGTAAGTACTTTCCTGTTTACAATATTTGTATTTTTTTTTTAATACCAAGGGCTAAGGTTATTCACAGGCATTGTAATTTAGTGGTTAAGGCTTTGGATGTAGAACTTCAAACCTAGAAGGTGTAGGTTCAAATCCTGGTATAGACAAGTCACTTCACCTGCCTGTCCTCCAACTGGAACAACAAAATAAATGTAACCAATTGTATCTCAGATGTTGTAAGCCACCTTCCATAAAGGCATCAGTCAAATAATAAGTAATACTATTATTAGGTCACTGCAGGTGCTTACTATTGAAAATGCTATAAACAGTTTTCCATGGGTAAAATATTCTTGCATTAGACTAATTCCTCCTTTTCCTAGGTTTTGTTAATGGTCACTGAAAAGAACAATTTTACAGAAAACGGTTTTCTCTTGAATTGAAATGGGTAATCAGTATTGAAAATGTGAAATTATTAGATGTTTACAATTTTTGTTTACATCATTCACTCCAGTATTTCATGTTTTCCTTCAGTTGTATGTGGTCTCCCTTTAAAGTCAGCAGATGTGAATGTGTATGTAAAGAATTTTGGAGATGGGGGAGCAGTGATTTTCTATAATGTCACCAATTTAATAAACATAGACAAATGAAAGATTCCTGTATTGAATCTTTACAAACACATATACATAAACCCAGTGAATTTTTAACTAATTTCCATTACAGGATTTTGCAGAGCAAACAATTGTTCCAGCAACATTTGACTGAATATGTATTAAAGGAAGGAATTCATGTCCACTGCATATGAAACACACACAATGGTTCTGTTTAGGAGAACCATATAACCTAATAGAAATATCTTTGTGTGGTCACAGAAAAGCAGAGTATCCAAAAGAAACGTATTCAAACAGTAATAAGGCCATGAGTAGGACCTAGGTTGTAGTAGCTGTATTGACTGCAGTATAAACAACTACACCAGTTGTAAATAAAAAACTAAATCCTTAAAAACAGTCTTTATGGGGTTTCAGTAGAATTTACTCAAAGCAGATATGTGATTGCGTATCTGTCACATGGCCAAAGAAACTGTTATAAACCTCTGAACTCCATTAAATGCACTAAGAAATAAGTTCATTAACAATATTGGATTTATCAGTCAGTGAGATTTCAAATTGGTTTGTCCAAATGCTGAAAAGTTAGCCATGAAACAAACTCATCTGTATAATGTCAGATGAGTGTCACTTTTTAGTAGAATGGGGGGGGGGAGAGACACATTGAATTTGAAGTTGGCCATACAGGAGGATGCGATATAGCTGCAGATCTCTTTCAGATTCATTAATAAAATCTGTGTCCTGCCCCAGTTATTGTTTTTGTGAATATGTTGTCTTCCTCTAATACTTTCCTAACTAAAGATTTATGCTTGATTTTGACCTTTCACTGGGATGTGATCTATTTACTGTATTACTGTCACATCCCGCATAATAGTTGAAATAAACTTCTTGATGAATCACAACAGGAAGCTGTATTGTGCTTTATCATTATTTATTATTTAAACTTATTTTTGTTATAGACTAGAGTGTGATAAATTGAAGCTATGTGCTTGCATATTTTTTGTTTCTTTTTTGTAGACCAATAAGCAAGGTTTACATGATGAATGTGATCTGCCATTTAACTGTTTGGCTTGATACTGCATATGATGAAAGTTGCCACTAGACATATTTCTAACTATATTACATTTACATATTACAGATAAGTTTGAACTTTTTGATGGTTAGGTATTGTTTATTTATTTTTAACCTGACAGCAAATGCTGGCGATATTTCATTAATTCTTTATAACAACATGACTGCTGAAGAGTTGCATCCCTCGAGGTATCAATTTGATTGATTGAGTAACTTGTTTATACAAATAGTTCTCATGAGAAAATAATTGATGGTACATCAGTCGTACTTTGGGAAAAATCAATGAGATACAGTGAAATTACTGAAGAAATGCACAGTTTTGAATGTGCTTTAAAAAATGCAATCTGGTTATTGTAATATGACAGGCTGTCACATCTTTATGCTTAAGATTGAGCTCAGACTGACACTTTTGTTTGCTGATTATATTAACGTGCCCAAGTAAGAAACACAGTAAATGCTAGGCATTTTCATAACTTGGAATTGATATTTCTAGATTGTTTACATGCAGAAAACACATATTTCATACTGATTGTCAGTAAGCAAATTCCAGAAAGTTAATTTAGACATTCCTATACTGCCAGACAATTTCCTGAAGAAATTAGTTATATTTTCATGGTATGCAAAAATAGGATCAAGTAATATGTTTATTAGGCTGAGGACACAGTGCTTAGTGATGGTTCAGTTCATTGCCAGATAAATGTTTTCCTGCATCTTTGTGAGCTTCCTCTACATACTTTTATCAACTTCCACATTCATGTTAGCTTAATTTGTGAGTCTATATTGATCTAGCTCAGATATATTTCAGATTTTCTCCCCAGGCTTGGCTTCAGATGTATACATGATTTTGTCATTTCAAGTTTATAGATTGAAATTTTCTTTTTCTTTTTTTTTTAATGAGAAAGCAATAAAATAGAGCTCAAGAAACAGTAGCTAAAATGTATAGTGAAGTATATATATATATATATATATTTATTTTTTTAATCTGTATGCTAATAATATGTTAATGTTCTGTGTTATAAAGATGTTGTAAAAGCAATGTGTGCTTCTGAAACTAAGGTGTTACTGTTTATTTGACAGTTTGCGTGCTTAATTTTAAGTATATGCAATCCCTTTACGATGCAAGTTACCAAAAGAGGCAAATGCTTCTTATAAAACAACAGAGAAGGCGATAAAATACCTCTGAGATTCAGCTAAATAGTGGCATGACAGGTTTGATTAAGTGGAATCTTATGCAGGTGTAGAGATGTCTCGACATTTAAAATTGCAAAATAGGTTAATTGCCAAGCGGTGTGTGTATGTGTATGTGTTCAATACTTTCACTGTGTTGCTTTTAATGATTTTTTTGGCATTAGCAGAAGTTCCTTATAAATAAACATCAGAACATATTGAGATTTCACTTGTAAATACTTTCTGGCAGGCCATGATGTACCGAGGTGTGCAGAGGCATAAAGAAGTCACTTAACAGAGTTGTACTGCATTTACATTAGATCAGGTTATCAAGAACGACGAGTCACTAAATGGTCTGCATTCTAATTCCCTTTTGCTTTGCATCTTAATCCTCTTAATTCCTTTTAAAATTGTAATAGCTGGTTCTCATTGAAGCTTGAGCCCATAGTCAACAAACTGCAGAGCTTACTTTTCTGTAATGGACTGTTTGCTCTGTAAAGACAAGGCTGTGTGCTCTCTGGATAGATACATATGGCACAGTGTTTGAAATCAAGATTAAGATGTGAAATGAGTTAACTTACCCTGAATTTGGCTTCTAAATATGTGTGCAGAGAGCAAACTTTGACTTCCTTATGAAAGACTGGGAATTCTCATCTTATTAACCACTTTATTTAATACTGTCGTCTCTTCTCCTTTGCTACCAATTTTTATAACATCTATCTACAGTGAACACTATACCCAAGAGCTTTGCTATACAAAATGATTGTACACCATTTGAGTAAGCAATTTGATCACAATCACACAGTTTGTCAGAGGCCGTGATTGAATAGGAAGCCCTACCACTAAAAATACTGTTTTTGGCAAAGTATGTTGTCCATTAGTAGCCTCATGTAACTCTTTATTATGAGACCTTCTCAGCTTTCTACCTCTTCTTTGTCATTTTCTTTTTTGCTTTTTTCCCAGGCTTAAAATTTCAGGATATCAATACATTTTAAAGTATATTTTAATGAAATTTAAAAGCAAAAGAAAATAATCACAGCTAAAGAAAAAAGAGGGGGAAAAAGTGGCATTTTTAAAGTAAATTGCACAGATTAACTGACAAACATCAGGGGGCTGCTACCACTAAAATCCCCTTAGCTAATCTTTTCCCACGGCTTATAATATGAGCCTCTGCTACTACACAAAACTCTCCTTTTTGCCCCATTTCTTTTTCTTAAAATGATTATTGTTTTGTGAATAAAACAGAACCTCTGAATAATGTGCATATCCTACTGTGTTTAAAGTTGCAATTGGGTAAAAGACAGTTTTTTTTTTTCTTCCAGGTTTAATTATAAAAAGAATGACATTTTTTTTTGTACTTTTTTATACTATGTTTGTAATGCACATTTCACCCAGATTATAGTCTTAAAGGAATACTTAATGTATTAAAAAAGTGAAATAACTATAGATCAGCAGTCTCTTTTATCTAATGATAACATGTTCTCATTATATGTTTCTTGGGGTAACAAGTTAAAAAATGTGTTACATTCATCCAAGATCAAACAAATCTATAACTTTATTTAGTAATGCAGTTGTTTTTTAATCTGTCTTTGAAAGAGAATTCAGAATCTTAATTTTAATGTGAAATACTACATACCATAGAAAGTGTCATCTTAACACTAAGATAAGGAATGAAAACTTTTCTTTCTGGTAGAACGAACACACTGACAATTGATAAGTAGTTTTTTGTCCAAATCCAACCTTAAATCACTCAAGGACTTGCAAAGGGGTCGATAATTTTGTGTGCTTGATCAATACATGGCAAAAGAAAAGAAAATATTTAGCTTGAGGAACTCTTATCCTCTTAATAAACAAAATATAAATCGAATGATGTTCATGCAGTTTTTGACTAAAGCAGATTACATGAAGTTTCTAGACTGCAGTTTGTTTCTTACTGTTTGTCAATAATAGGTTTTAATTGATATACTTAAGACATTTCTATTTTTTTTCTGCTTTTCCAGAAATGTACCTTTTATAAAGTACCATACATGCTTATGTTTACAGATCATTTTTCATGACTAAAGGAGCTGCTAAATAAATAGAAATAATCAGAGATGACTGAAAAGGGGAAAAGTTTTTTTTTTTCAATTTCAAGGTGTTCAAATATAGTCTGTCCATCCATTTTCTGTACCTGCAGTATTAATTTCACGACAACAGGAAAGTATCAAGCACAATTCAGGACAAAATAGATTCTGTTAATTGCAGATCGATAAGCCCCACCTCTCCCCTGTGCCAAGTTATGAGAACTACTGTGTGATTGTCAATAAATTAGGGGATAATTCATATGAAAATAAAACAGTAAATAATAGCAAGAAAGGGTGTTTATGAGTGGTACATCCTACCAAACCAAACTATTATATTTTTTTGAACCAGAAGCTTGTGTAGTACACAAAAGCAAAGCATATAACATGATTTGCTTAGAATGCTGCTCAGTAGGTGAGGTCATCAGTGGAAAATGTTAAGGTTCTGAGCTTGAACTGTTGCTTTTTCTAGCTTACATTAATGACATTTCTGAAAAAACTCCTGCTTTCTGCAACCATGACTTAGTCCTAGATTAAGTGATTTTGCGAACGTTACATTATTGTATACTATATAAATGAAGACAGAATTAGTAAACCTGTGAAATTTGCAGGTGACCCTAAAATTGGAGGGTTGGCAGATACTGATGAGGTAGAAAAATCACATCAAAAATACACAGATAATCTGCAAAACTAAGCATAGATATTGGAAAATGCTGTTGTATGTAGTGCACAGTGCTATGGATAAGCAAAAGAAACTAATTGTAAATATACTGTAAGATTGTCAGTCCAGACTTAAGTGAAATAACTTCTGAAAAGAATACGTGAGTTTCCATTGACACAACATACTCATCACGAAGCTAGTGTAAAGAAACACTTAAAAATGCAAGAAAATTAGCCTATATTGTAAAAATTGTTGAATATAAATCAAGGACTGTAATGCTCACATTATATAGTGTGCTAGTGGCAGCAGTGGAGTTCTGACCACTACTCTGTAAAACAGGCAGAGCAGTACTAGAAGCTGTTCAGAAAAGAGCTATGTTATCCCAATAAAATTAAACTGTTTTCAATTGAGTACAGTTGTAAATCATGCTCTTGAAGACGCCAATGGAAATTAATTGGAAATGCACTTAAAATAGATGACTGGAAGCAATTCTTTACACAAAGAATCTTGGGAATCTGGAATAAACTAACAAGTCATGCTGTTGCAAGCAGAAAGTTTGACAAGATTTAAAAAGTATTGCATGACTATTTGGACCTTTTAGCTATTATCTTGAGAAATGAGTTGATGAATTAAATTGTCTCCTTGTTTGCTATACTTCTTATGCTCTGCAGAAAAAATCCTAAATCTCTTGTACAAAACGGGGGGCAAATGCAGATTCCAGACAGATAATGCTGAGGTTAGGACTGGAACCCAATGCCCTGAAACTATAAGCTGTAGCAGTAAGCACAATGCTGTAGTGCCACCATCTAAATGCTATGCTATGTAATTTTCAAAAAGCAGTAAAACTACTTTTAATTTCAAATTTAATAACTATAAAAACTATAAAGCCACTGGCAAAATAGGCATCATGTAATGTGTTTAAAGAGACTCACCTTTCATTTTGAAGACACCTCCATATACTGTAGGTGAGGATGTTAATGGAAAAATGGCAGACATGCATCTAAATTGACTGGTGCATGTGAAATATGTTTGTTTAAGATTAACAGATATATTACACAGCAGAATGAGGAAAAAAATGGAATTGTTAGGTTTATAATGAAATTGTGCAGGCAAGGTTCCATCAAATACATAACTGATCAGTTCATAAGCATTTCTGTTTTATATTAATATTATATGATGGCTGAAAATAAAAATGTTGGTCTTGAAATGAATTTTAAATAGAATAATTTATTATTATTACCCTACATGTGAAAATGAGAAGTGATTCATCAACAGTCCCTTCAGGCTACCATGTCACATCTATTTTAAAATATATTCTGAATGCTTGGTACTGTTTTATTAGGCTTTTGTCTTCTTTTCAACCCTAGCATCTGTTGAAAAAGAGAACATTGACTTACCAGTGTCTCAAACCAGTCAAATCTCACTCCAATGGTAATAAATTTTTGATTTGGAAATTTCAGATTAAACAATCTGTGTGATGAATACCAATATCTATTTTCATTTTTCAAAAGAATAAAATCTGCAAATAACTAAAGATAAATGACAATTTTAGTAATATATTTATTGAAACAAACAGATAGTATACACCTACCACTCTTGGATGCCTGTGGGTCAGATGTGTAAAGCACTTAAAAGAGTAATCAGGCAAGAGTCATAAACAAGTGAGACAAAACGAAAGGAAATGTGAAATCCCAAATCATCACCTTTTAATTAAGGGTGACAATCATTGATTGGTTGATTGAAATACAACAAGAAGTGTCCACATGGATTAGTTTGCATGTTTACTTGTGCTACAGTCATTTTCAACAATTCAACCAGTCTATAGACATATACATACTTGATAGTAGTGGTTCAGACTACTGCAGCATTCAATAGCCTACTTTTATGCAAAAAGCTGGCACTGGATTTTTTTTTTTTTACATATACAAAAAATTATATATTTATTTAAGTCATTATGCATGTATTACACATTTTTTTCTAATATGACTGCTGTAACATTTTAAAAGAAAAATGACATTTACATTTATGAAGCCATCAAGCCATTAATTTGAACAATGTGGCACTGCTTGCATGAGTGCATTTTGATCAATAGCTACATTTCTTAAACAGCAAATCTCTTTTTGTGAAGATGTAATATTATGAAATTGGGTAAAAAAAAACATTGAATGTACAATTTTTCCTTCCATCTATGCCTTTCTGCCCATGCATACATATACCATGTTTTCAGCTGTCAGTATCTTTTGTCCCGCACACTTGCAAAAGGAGAAATAAAAATATAAAGAGTATGTTAACATGATCAGGTTAAAAAATTAACTATAATGGCCAAACTCTTTCCCACATAATGACCTGTAGAGTAGCCTTCCCATAGTAATTTGATTCTGATAATCTTGTTGGAAAAAAACTCCTTGCGCAGTTTTGGTAATTGTTTTGTTACTTGTGAACTTTGGTCTTTAGCTATTTGGTTGAAAGAAATGTTTTTTATTTTATAGACATAAAGGCCAGGACTGCTGGCAGTAAATGAGCCACAAAGGGAGTGAACAGAAAAAAACAAAATCACACATGATAATAAATTACATTAAGTTATCCTTGTGCTCAGCTTAACGTGCTGACAAACTGTGACGCACATAACGTAATGCTCACATCGACATCAGCATGAGGCGGAGCTTGTTACTACAATGGACGAGAAGGCCACAGCAGGATATTTCAGTTTGAGTTAGCATCATGACAGAGGTTACTCACAGTTAAAAGAAGCTATGAATAACTGTCCTGTATGGATGAGTATTTGAATTTGTCCTTGTAATTTTATACCCTGATCAATATGTACAACATTTCTATAGCGGATTCTGTTTGCATTCCTACAATTAAAAATTTGTTAATGTAATATAGCTTTAAAATGTTCTCAACTAAAAACACATTCTAGGTATTTTTAAAGCTGTAACGTCTCTTAATTTTATTGGAATAAATAATGAATTATTGTTTTTGAAAGAAAATGCCAATAACAGTCCTACTATGTGAATGATAAAATTAATATTCCCCTAATGGCATGTGGTTGGCTCTCATAAAGCTTCACAGAATGAGTCTAAGAAATGTTTCAGATCTCTGGTTAAAAGGCTTCTTAAAATAATTCCTTTTTAATATGTTAATTGAAATATTATTCAAAGCTTTATGCTACAGATATGTTTTGGTGAAATTGCAGCTTGTTTAACAACACATAAATTATGCTTATGCATCTCATAACCAAAAATGATTCTGTATACTTGTCAATGGTTTAAACACTTATGGGACAGACCATGTACCTTATTTGCTGTAAAGGCTTATTTGAACACAACAATAAATGCCACACTTTTTTTTAGTAGTAATGTTCAAAACAATTGTCTGAGTGCTATTTCAGTTAGCTCCATAAATATAAGGATATCTGTTATATGCATAAGTGAGCATCATATGCAGTTCCTCTACCAATCTATATAAATTTTATAGTATACAGTATATCCAATGATATTTGATGTACTATATAAATCTTACTTTCATTTTTAATTTGTACAGGATAAGGTCAAGGCAGACTTTGTTGACCCCAGGAAACATGTCCAGCTATTTCTAGGGAACTGACAGCTTGTTTTAGGTGTATCTTTGTATCACCTTCAAGTGGGTGCTCATGTTTATTTTGAGATGTATAAAAGCTAAACTTGCCGTAAAACCACCCATATTTTCGCAGCAGCTGCACACCATGTGTATGTACTTTTCTGCTTGGTTTTGGAAACTAGTGGCACCCAGCCTCAAAGCAGTGGTACTGTATCTTTGGTCTTTCTTTTTTAGATTTAAGTCTTCATGAAATACACTGAAATGAATTGCATATCGTTTACAAATTTAAGTCACTTGACTGTAATCATTCTGTAACAATATAATGGTGCACAGAATGGCCAAACTATTCCAAATACCATAGCTGCTTTAGCGTTGTTACTCTTAGTGCAACACTGAGAGTATTCTAACCTGTTTCTTGTATTTGTGTGTGGTATCACAGTTGCACAGGTTATGTCAGGAATACAGAGGATTACAGCTTACAGCAGAGGATATAGCTTCCAGCCCTGGAAGACATTTATAGCACACGCTACATCAGGTACATATTGAATCTCACTGTACCATACATTGACAATAAAGGAATTCAATTCAATTCAATATGAGAGCGTGTATTTACAGATGATTATGACTGTCTTCCAAGTCAATTTAGATTTCCAAGTGAAGCTTTATGCTGTTAGAATACTAGGATGTATACTTGATATCATTTTTATGATGAAATGAATTAAAGTTCTTTCGGTCACTACCCATAGCTCATGACCATAGGTGATGGTAGGAGTGTAGATCGACTGGTAAACTGAGAGCTTCGCCTTGCGGCTCAGCTCCTTTTTCACCATGACAGACCGATGCAGAGCCTGCATTACTGCGGATGCCGCACCGATCCGCCTGTCGATCTCACGCTCCATTCTTCTCTCACTCGTGAACAAGACCCTGAGATACTAGACCTCCTCCACTTGAGGCAGGATCTCGCTACCAACCCTGAGAGGGCACTCCACCCTTTTCCGGCTGAGGACCATGGTCTCAGATTTGAAGGTGCTGATTCCCATCCCAGCTGCTTCACACTCAGCTGCGAACCGATCCAGAGAGAGCTGAAGATCATGGCCTGATGAAGCAAATAGGACAACATCATCTGCAAAAAGCAGTGACCCAATCCTGAGTCCACCAAACCGGACCCCCTCAAAGCCCTGGCTGCACCTAGAAATTCTGTCCATAAAACTTATGAACAGAATCGGTGACAAAGGGCAGCCCTGGCGTAGTCCAACTCTCACTGGAAACAGGTTCGTCTTACTGCCAGCAATGCAGACTAAGCTCTGGCACCAATCGTACAGGGACCGAACAGCCCTTATCAGGGGGTCTGGTACCCCATACTCTTGGAGTACCCCCCACAGGATTCCCCGAGGGACACGGTTGAACGCCTTTTCCAAGTCCAGAAAACACATGTAGACTGGTTGGGCAAACTCCCATGCACCCTCCAGGACCCTGCTATGGGTGTAGAGCTGGTCCACTGTTCTGCGACCAGGACGAAAACCACACTGTTCCTCCTGAATCCGAGGTTCGACTATCTGATGGACCCTCCTCTCCAGGAGCCCCGAATAGACTTTTCTAGGGAGGCTGAGGAGTGTGATCCCTCTGTAGTTGGAACACACCCTCCGGTCCCCCTTCTTAAAGAGGGGGACCACCACCCCAGTCTGCCAATCCAGAGGCACTGTCCCTGATGTCCATGCAATGTTGCAGAGACGTGTCAACCAAGACAGCCCTACAACATCCAGAGCCTTGAGGAACTCCAGGCATATATCTCATCCACCCCCGAGTTTCCTCCGCAGGGTGTCTGGGCTTTCCCTTAAAGATAGGGTGAGAAGCTCAGTCATCCGGGAGGGGCTCAGAGTAGAGCCGCTGCTCTTCCGCATCGAGAGAAGTCAGATGAGGTGGCTCGGGCATCTGATCAGGATGCCTCCTGGACGCCTCCCTGGTGAGGTGTTCCGGGCACATCCAACTGGGAGGAGGCCCCGGGGAAGACCCAGGAAACGCTGGAGGGACTATGTCTCCCGGCTGGCCTGGGAACACCTCGGGATTCCCCCAGAAGAGCTAGAAGAAGTGGCCGGGGAGAGAGAAGTCTGGGCATCTCTGCTCAAGCTGCTGCCCCCGCGACCCGACCTTGGATAAGCGGAAGAGGATGGATGGATGGATATTATATTTTACAAATAAATTGTTAACTTCATTTAAATAATGTATACTGTTAACATGGTGAGGCATGGTGGCACAGCGGTAGCAATGAGTTAGTGCCCCGTCTATAAATTGTTCCTTCCTTGCGCTCTATATTTGCTGGGACTGGTGTGACCGGGATGAATGAATGGAATGATTAATAATGTATACTGAAGATTTTTCAAGGTTCCTTAAAAGTTTTGAAGAATCAGCATTCTGAGCTTGCAGGTGGTTTTTCATTTATTACAGACACTTACTGAGCAGTGATTGGTTACATGGAGAAAGAAAACAGAAGGACAGGAATTGGTACACATTACTGCTGCATAAATTATTCCATCCAGTGTTGCAAGTGTCACAGCAGGCATCTTGCGGTTGACAGGAACAAATCCTGGATGGGGCGCCAGCTCTTCACTACCACTGCGCCACATGTTTAATACATGCTTTAATGCATTTCTTCACGAAAATGTTCAGAGAGCTGTAATATCATGAATGTAATGTATTCTATGTGATGATCACTGCCTGCACACTCATGTCAGTGTAAGAGATAGCCCATTAAGAAGCATGTAGCAATTATCGACTGGGTTGTGAAACACATAGAATAGAAATCATTTAACGTGCTACTTGGAAATGGAACTTTATTCTAAAATATTATTGATTAGATCTTGCCATATTTTAAAAAAGTTTTGAATAGATCTTCTAAGTGAGAATTTGATTTTTTCAGTTTCAAGTAGTATAGAACATTGGTTACCCACTGACTTAAGAGTGGTGGGATGGAATTCTTCCAGTTGACCAAGATAAGTCTGCGCGCTAATAGTGTAGTAAAGTGACAGATCCTTGTATTTGAAGCATAATTATTCATAGAAAGCAAAGACATCTATGTACAAGTCTCTGAGTGTTTTAATCCCAAACATATGTTTGAGAGGGTGGAAAAAGTTGGTGGCTGTGTAGAGGTGCAACAGATAAAAGCTTTTCTGTCTTAAAGTGGTTCCTATGACTGTAGTTTGTATTAACTGGGGCACAGAGCAGGAAATATAAGGAAGTACTGCAAGATTTTTTTTTCTGTTGCAGACCAGGCTTGTGAATATTCATCAATTTGTGTTGATGTCCAGGAGCATCATGTATAAACGGTGCATAGGCAGAAAAATGTTGCGTACTTCCGTTTCCACGCACACATCGCAATGTATAAAAACTAAACTTGGTGTAAAGCCACGCACATTTTCACGCTAGCTCAATCCCTGGCATATGCAAGTTCTCCACTTGGTTTTGCAAACTGGCAGCACCCAGCGTTGAAGTAGTGCTTTTATTCTAGTGTGGTTTCCCTTTCTTTTTTTAGATCCACATCCCTGACATGGCTTTATCAAATACACTGAAATTAACCATATATTGTTTACTAGTTTAAGGCATCTGATTGTAATTAACTTGTAACAATACAGTAATCCCTCCTCCATCGCGGGTGTTGCGTTCCAGAGCCACCCGCGAAATAAGAAAATCCGTGAACTAGAAACCATATGTTTATATGGTTATTTTTATATTGTCATGCTTGGGTCACAGATTTGCGCAGAAACACAGGAGGTTGTAGAGAGACAGGAACGTTATTCAAACACTGCAAACAAACATTTGTCTCTTTTTCAAAAGTTTAAACTGTGCTCCATGACAAGACAGAGATGACAGTTCCGTCTCACAATTAAAAGAATGCAAACATATCTTCCTCTTCAAGTCAGGAGCAGATGTCAGAGAGATAGAGAAAAAAAGCAAACAAATCAATAGGGCTGTAGCTTTTAAGTATGCGAAGCACCGCGGCACAAAGTTGTTGAAGGCGGCAGCTCACACCCCCTCCGTCAGGAGCAGAGAGAGAGAGAGAGAGAGAGAGAGCCAGAGAAAAACAAACAAGCACAAATCAATACGTGCCCTTCGAGCTTTTAAGTATGCGAAGCACTGTGCAGCATGTCGCTTCAGGAAGCAGCTTGCACAGAAGGTAGCAACATGAAGATAATCTTTCAGCATTTTTAGACGAGCGTCCGTATCGTCTAGGTTTGCGAACAGCCCCCCTGCTCAATCCCCCTACGTCAGGATCAAAGAAAGTCAGTGCAAGAGAGAGACGGAGAAAAGTAAGTTGGATAGCTTCTCAGCCATCTGCCAATAGCGTCCCTTGTATGAAATCAACTGAGGAAGCATGTACCAGAAATTAAAATATCCATTGTCCGCAGAAATCCGCGAACCAGTAAAAAATCCGTGATATATATTTAAATATGCTTACATATAAAATCCACGATGGAGTGAAGCCGCGAAAGGCGAAGCGCGATATAGCGAGGGATTACTGTATAATGGTCCATGGAATGGCCAAACTATTCCAAATACCATAGCTGCTTCAGCGTTGTTACACTCACTGTACCACTCAGAGTATTTATATCACTGTATCTGAGTGTGGAATCATAGCTCTACAGCAACAAATCAGTAAGAGATTAATTGGTACACAGCATCTAGCACACACTGCCTTAGCCATGCGCAGTCAAATTGAACTGCTTTCATACGACAAACATTTCAGAGACTTTCCTGTATGGATCTCGCGGTTCAGAAACAGTTTCATCCCAAGGACTATACACATACTCAATCAGTCCATCCATCAGTGCTTCCGGTAAAACTGTTTTGTACTTATAAGTACAATTACCTCACTGTGATACAGTTATAATATTGCACAACCTCAGCCACTTTATAAAGCACGTATTTACATATGATGACGATATCATTTTTAACATGAAATCAGCAAAATATGTTTGTTACATTATACAGATAAAATGTTAACTTTATCTATATTGTTAACTAGCAAAATACCCGCGCTTCGCAGCGGAGAAGTAGTGTGTTAAAGAGGTTATGAAAAAGTAAAGGAAACATTTTAAAAATAACGTAACATGATTGTCAATGTAATTGTGTTGTCATTGTTATGAGTGTTGCTGTCATATATATATACATATACACATATACACACACACATACACACATATACAGATATATTATATATACATATACACATATATTTTTTATATATATATTTTTTATATATATATATATATATATATATATAATATATATATATATATATATATATATACACATTCATACATACATATACACACATAGATGCACTTACAATAACATAGAAATCAATATAAACAACATTAACATCATTATCATATGAGAATATGAAGTAATATATAAGAAGCACATTTCATATAAATATTAATTATTAAACAGTAAAATCTTCTTCTATAATTTGCTACCGTGGCTTTTCGTTGGTCTGTCCAGGATTTTAAATCACATGTAGCTTGCAAACCGTTTCACGTATTGAGTTGAAATGTGGTACACATATAATACGTCACGTCTGCTATCCGCTTTATGGGTGATGATTGTATTACTCTTTTTATGTTTATTTTATTTTAGAATCAACTCCTATCTGCGAAAAACCAGGGCGGCCGTGGGCAGATGCGTATGGTGTATTCACTCCATGTTATCGTGCATTGCGCTGTCACTGGTATTTTGATAAAAGAATTTGAACAATATATAAGAAGCGTATAAATTATGAAACAGTAAAACATTAACATTTAAGAAGTAAAGTTACATTGAGTACTACTGCAGTGCCTTCGGGTATACCTCATTTTTTCTTTGCCCATTACATGCTTAAATGTATACATTTTTTGGTGTACCTACCCGAGAACACGCGACATATAACCGACCGTGGGAGAAGCATGGATTTTAAACACGCGTTGAGTTCATCTGCTGGTCTCCGTCGTGGAATAACTGGTAATGTTTGACTAAAATCTACAGCGAGTAAAACGACATTACCTCCTTTTTTTTTTTACGATCTCTGAGATGTTGCTTTTTTCGGTTCAAGGCTTCATAAGCTCTTTTATGTTCAATGTTGTACTTAATAAGTACTAATTATCCCAAACCATCATCTTTGAATGTTGCAAGACTTTCGCCTTGTATGTAGATCGGGGGTAATTACATTCATTGCATTCCTAGTCTGAATCACAATCTGATTGTATGGGTGGTTACCTGGCACTGTAGGGTTGCCACCCGTCCTTTAAAATACGGAATCGTGCCGCGTTTGAGAATGAAATTGCGCGTCCCGTTTTGAATCAATACTGGACGGGATTTATCCCGTATTTTTTTTATCATTTTTTTTTTTAAAGCAGCGTCTCATGCAAATCATCCCACACGCATTTTATGAAGATGCCTCCTTTCCTACTTTTGATTGGGTAATACTTGATGTCATCGTTAGTTTGATTGGTGTTTTTAACTGTCCAGTGAGGAGGGCGTGTCTTTTAAGTACAGTCTGCAAAGTGTTGGCACTGAGATGTTGCGTCAGCGCCATAGTTGAAGCCCCTAACGTTGAGGTCAGCAAGTCGGCTAACATCCGCCATGTGCCGTCTTTCAGTTGCGAGAAGCAGATCATAGAATGGTTGAAACTGTTGCCCCTAACGTTGCGCCACGGCGTGTGCTTCGTTTATACCTTGTGTCTTCTCATTAAACTTTTATCTCACGAATATGTTATTGCAATCCGCAGCGGGAGCGTTTCTATAAACTTAATTTAAACTTACGTTTTACACCGTGCTTTGTTTCCCTTATGAACATGCTTGTATGCTTAACTCGCTCCGTTCTCAATTGTTTAATGAATTTTTTGCTCTTTGCTGTTTGCGGCTGTTCCTCCATTTCCCCCTACTTCGTTCTTTTATCTCGCGAATATGTTATTGCAATCCTTAACGGGAGCGTTTGAATAAACTGATTGAAAATAGTTTTGCATTTACCTTTTTAGTAAAAGGCGAGCTTTTAAGCCTGAGAAATCACCCCGTAAATGCACACGTTTAATTGGACATGTGTTAATATGTATGGTTACACAGTATTAAAAGACAGTGAACAACGTCAGTTACCTTTCTTCCCGCGTTTGATAAAAGGTGAGCTTTTAAGCCTCAGAAATCACCCCGTAAATGCAGACGTTTAATTGCACATGTGTTAATATGTATGCTCACACAGTTTTAAAAGACAGTCAAAAATTAACGTCATTTACCTTCGTTCCCGCGTGTGACTCGTGCTGTAAATGTCTTCCTTGTTTTTAGTTCACGTGATTACGTAGGAGGCATGATGACGCGATACGTGACTCCGCCTCCTCCATTACAGTGTATGGACAAAAAATATGTTCCAGTTATGACCATTACGCTTTGAATTTCGAAATGAAACCTGCCTAACTTTTGTAAGTAAGCTGTAAGGAATGAGCCTGCCAAATTTCAGCCTTCCACCTACACGGGAAGTTGGAGAATTAGTGATGAGTGAGTCAGTGAGTGAGTGAGTGAGTGAGTGAGTGAGTGAGTGAGTGAGTGAGTGAGTGAGGGCTTTGCCTTTTATTATTATAGATAATTGAACATGTGAGGACACTGTGTTGCAGCGCTAGCAACGAGCTGGTGCCCCATTCAGGAATTGTTCCTTCATTGCGCTGTATTCTTGCTGGGGCTGGCGCAGCACTGGAAGGATAGATGGATAGAATAATTAACCATGTACTACGAAGATATTTCAGTGTTCCTTAAAGGTTTTCAAGAATCTAGGTTCTAAGCTTACAGATGGCTTAACATCTATTACAGAGCTGATTGTGTGGCGATTGGGTACATGGAGAAAGACAAGGAAGGACAGGAATTGAGGGTTAGAACGTTTGAAAGAGACAGTACTGTTGTACCCTAAGTTCTTGTCTATAAGCCGGACTCATGTATTAGCCGGAGACCAAAAATCATACGAATTTTTTAAATAAAATCGTATCATAGATAAGCCGGACTCATGGATAAGCCGAACGTACTATAACCTATAACTAATAGAAGGGAGGGAGGTCAGTGGTCTCACTCGCGCCCATTTAATTTCTTTAAGGGGGGAGAGAGTGTGAGATATTGCCGTCTCTCTCACTCCCCGCATGGCGCGGTTGGAGCGGCCGGAGCGCATTCTTTCTGCTCTGGGCGTCGCCGAGTCAACACGAGCGCGTAGCGGTCATTTAAATTGTGATTTTATATGTAAGCATATTTAAATATATATCGCGGATTTCTGCAGACAATGGGTCTTTTAATTTCTGGTACATGCTTCCTCAGTTGGTTTGCCCAGTTGATTTCATACAAGGGACGCTATTGGCAGATGGCTGAGAAGCTACCCGGCTTACTGTTCTCTCTCTCTTGCGCTGACTATCTGTGATCCTGACGTATGGGGATTGAGCAGGGGGGGCTGTTTGCACACCTAGACGATACGGACGCTCGTCTAAAAATGCTGAAAGATTATCTTCACGTTGCTATCTTTTGTAAAGCTGATTCCTGAAACGACATGCTGCACAGTGCTTCGCATACTTAAAAGCTCGAAGGGCACGTATTGATTTTTGACTGAAAAACAAACTCTCCCTCTCTCTCTCTTTGTCTGCTCCTGACGGAGGGGGGTGTGAGCTGCCGCCTTCAACAGCTTTGTGCCGCGGTGCTTCGCATACTTAAAAGCCAAACAGACATATTGATTTGTTTGCTTCACTCCTTTGAAGAGGAAGATATGTTTGCATTCTTTTAATTGTGAGACGGAACTGTCATCTCTGTCTTGTCATGGAGCACAGTTTAAACTTTTGAAAAAGAGACAAATGTTTGTTTGCAGTGTTTGAATAACGTTCCTGTCTCTCTACAACCTCCTGTGTTTCTGCGCAAATCTGTGACCCAAGCATGACAATATAAAAATAACCATATAAACATATGGTTTCTACTTCGCGGATATTCTTATTTCGCGGGTGGCTCTGGAACGCAACCCCCGCGATGGATGTATAAGCCGGACTTATGTATAAGCCGATATTCTATTTTTTCATTTTCACAACTTTTTTCCTTAGATAAGCCGCGGCTTATTGACAAGAACTTAGGGTAATAAATTATTTCATCAAGGGTCGTGCACGGTGCAGCAAGGGCAGGAACAATCCCTGGACGGGCCACCAGCTCATCACTGTCACCGTGCCACCATATTCCCATGTTTAATAACATGCTTTAATTCCTATCATCATGAAAATGACATCAAGTATACATCTCAGTATTTAAATTATTCAGAGAGCTGTAATATCACGAATGTAATGAATTCTGTGTCCTGTCGGATTCACACACATAGAGCACATAGAAGAACACATACAAAACAAAGCATTTAACGTGCTACTTTAGTTACGATGGTATTTGAGAAACTAGTAAATTAAACAATTTTAAGATGAAGTGTATGACGTTCTACTTTAATGACAAAATAAACTACATGATTAAAGTGGAAATTTCGAGCTTTTTTCCCCACTGTGTTTTTTTTCTTTTCTCTGTACCCTAATAAGCTTTCATATGACACTCAGACGGTGGGCTATGACTCGCCTTTTCACTGCAAAATTGATATCTGACAAATTCTTTTTTATTTCGGGCACTGTGTAACTTTATGAACTTGAGCTTTCGAGTTTCTCCGACACTCTATGTCACTCGATCAACTTCCTTTTATTGTTTATACCATTGTTTAAACCAACAAATAGTACGTTTTTCCTTGCCTCCACTTGGTATTCGCTGAAATTCTTCCATTTTCCCCATGCTTTTCCCATTGTCTTTTCACAGAACGCTGAGCTTAAGGGCTATTTATATTGATTTGCATATTCAAAGAGGTGTAATTCTGGGAGGAGTTGGGGAGTGGCAGCAAGGGAGTGGCAGCAGGTGTGTGCACGTGCGTTAATTTTCACGCTGACCAGGATTAATGTAGCGGAAGAATGTGGAAGTTGGCGTACGCACAGATTTATGCATCTGGATTTTTTTGTGCGTACACACATTTCTGCTGTTGTACGTACGCCATGTTTTAGTGTGAATTCTACGCATGGCATTATGCCTGAGGCCCTAGATCTTTGTAGCTTGTATATTTGCTGCCCAGTAATAAAATTGAAAATTGGGTAGTGGCATGCCCCATTCTGCTTTAGGTCATTGTAGAGTCACCCTTTGGATGTGTGGATTTTTTGAATTCCAAATAAATGAAGTTATGATTGAGACTAATTTCTTAAAAAAGGATTTGTTAATGTATATGGGGATGCTTTGAAATAGGAAGAGCAGCTTGGGATGGATGGTCACCTTAACAATGTTGATTCTCCCTTTTAACCTAAGGTGGATAGTAGACCATCTAGTCACGTCTTAGTTATTTTTTTCCATGCCGACAGCAACATTTTGTTGAAAAAGAACTTTATATTTATTTGTAATTGTTACCCCTAGATATTTAAACTGATCTACTTAGATAAATGAGAAGGTGTCCAGTCTGATATTATGTGCTAGAGAATTCACTGAAAAAATCAGGCTTTTATTCAAATTGATTTTAAGTTCAGATATCTTTTGAAAATCTGATAATGCTTTTGGGACTCCAAGCAAAGAATTTTGTGGGTCCAATATATACAGTACCATATCATCTGCATATAGTGATATTTTCTGTTCAAGTCCTTCTCTGAAAATCCCCTTTATCTCTGATGCGCTTCAAAAGTATACAGCTAACAACAGTTCAATGGTGATTGGAAAGAGCAAAGGTGATAAGGGGCATCCTTGTCAAGTACCACGTTCTAGTTTGAAGTTATCTATATATAAAATCCCTATGTGCGTCCAGGTGTCCGTGTGTGGGTGTCTTCTGGTGAAGGGCGCATGCGCGGGGCACGGTGCGATGCGCGATAGTACTGTCAGAGAAAGTTAGAGGCGTTTTACAGAAATACAAACCAGTATTACTGCGAGAGGAAATTAAAGGTACACAATACAGTGACGCATATTACAGCCACATACAAGCCAGTATTACTGTCAGAGGAGATTAAAGGCATATTACCGACACGCACGCCTGTATTACCGCCAGAGAAAACTTAAGGTATATTACAGACGTACAAGCCAGCGGACGTACAAGACAGTATCCTTCAATAAGGGGGCGCACAGGCATCCTTCAATAAGGGCGCGCACAAAAAGGCGAGCCTCAAAAGGGCGACCTCAATTGGGCGCAGCGAATAAAGGCGTGCGTAAATAAAGATCTGCACCTTTGTTGCTCTTCACATATTCCAGAGCCATTTGAACTAAATTATCTACGAACGCCTTTATTCGCCGCGCTCAATTGAGGTCGCCCTTTTGAAGCTCGCCTTTTTGTGCGCGCCCTTATTGAATAGAGCCGTACAAGACAGTATTACTGTCACAGAAAATTAAAGACACACAATACACGGCGGCAGCCCACGAAGAACGGTCAGCTCAGCAAGTAAACATCAACAAAAGAAAGGCTGAAAGAAAGAAAAATACGACCAACTAAAAGAATGAGGTCAAAGTCCCTTGCCATTTAATATAGACTGTTCCTACTAATGTTTATGCACTACTGTTCTAGCGCCCGTTATTGTAACGGGCTAAATGACTAGTCTGAAATAATGTTGTTAATACAAACTGAGACTTCTGGACTAGTATAATGTAGTTTGATCCATGCACATACAGTACTGTGCAAAAGTTTTAGGCAGGTGTGAAAAAATGCTGTAAACAAAGAATGCTTTCAGAAATATAAATAATGATTGCTTATTGTTATCAATTTACAAAATGCAAAGTGAGCGAACAAAAGAAAAATCTAAATCAAATCAATATTTGGTGTTACTGCCTTTTGCCTTCAAAACAACATCAATTTTTATAGGTTCACTTGCACAAAGTCAGGGATTTTGTAGGATTATAGTCAGGTGTATGATCAACCAATTATACCAAACAGGTGCTAATGATCATCAATGTCACACGTAGGTTGAACCACAGTCATTAACTGAAACAGAAACAGCTGTGTAGGAGGCTTAAAACTGGGTGAGGAACAGCCAAACTCTGCTACCAAGGTGAGGTTGTGGAAGACAGTATCATGTCATGGCAAGATTGAGCACAGCAACAAGACACAAGGTAGTTATACTGCATCAGCAAGGTCTCTCCCAGACAAAGATTTCAAAGCAGACTGGGGTTTCAAGAAGTGCTGTTCAAGCTCTTTTGAAGAAGCACAAAGAAACGGGCAACGCTGAGGATCGTAGACGCAGTGGTCAGCCAAGGAAACTTAGTGCAGCAGATGAAAGACACATCAAGCTTATTACCCTTCGAAATCAGAAGATGCCCAGCAGTGTCATCAGCTCAGAACTGGCAGAAACCAGTGGGACCCAGGTACACCCATCTACTGTCCGGAGAAGTCTGGCCAGAAGTGGTCTTCATGGAAGAGTTGCAGCCAAAAAGCCAGACCTCGGAAACAAGGCCAAGCGACTCAAGTATGCACGAAAACAAAGGAACTGGGGTGCAGAAAAATGGCATTAGGTGCTCTGGACTGATGAGTCAAAATTTGAAATATTTGGCTGTAGCAGAAGGCAGTTTGTTCGTCGAAGGGCTGGAGAGCGGTACAATAATGAGTGTCTGCAGGCAATAGTGAAGCATGGTGGAGGTTCCTTGAACGTTTGGGGCTGCATTTCTGCAAATGGAGTTGGAGATTTGGTCAGGATTAATGGTGTTCTCAATGCTGAGAAATACGGGCAGATACTTATCCATCATGCAATACCATCAGGGAAGTGTATGGTTGGCCCCAAATTCATTCTGCAGCAGGACAACAACCCCAAACATACAGCCAAAATCATTAAGAACTATCTTCAGCGTAAAGAAGAACAAGAAGTCCTGGAAGTGATGGTATGGCCCCCACAGAGCCCTGATCTCAACATCATCGAGTGTGTCTGGGATTACATGAAGAGACAGAAGGATGTGAGGAAGGATACATTCACAGAAGATCTGTGGTTAGTTCTCCAAGATGTTTGGAACAACCTACCAGCCGAGTTCCTTCCAAAACTGTGTGCAAATGTACCTAGAAGAATTGATGCTGTTTTGAAGGCAAAGGGTGGTCACACCAAATATTGATTTGATTTAGATTTCTCTTTTGTTCATTCACTGCATTTTGTTGATTAATGAAAATAAATGATTAACATTAACATTTTTGAAAACATTCTTTGTTTACAGTATTTTTTCAAACCTGCCTAAAACTTTTGCACAGTACTGAATGTTTGGGCCGAACCCAGATTTGTGCAATGTGGTAAATAGGTAGTCCCATTCAACCATATCAAATGCTTTTTCTGTATCTAAAGATAATAAGATCGTTGGGATTTTTGATATAATGGGTGAATATATTATATTAAATAAATGTTGAAGGTTAGAAGTTAAGTTTCTGCCTTTAATAAATCCTGTTTGGTGATATTACAGAAGGAAGCCCTTTCTCAATCCTTCTGGCTAGAACTTTGGACAGTATCTGCCTTTTATACATGTTGCTAATAACAATGGAGTTAACTTTTTTGAGAATTGTTTATAAAATTCCGCTGGGTAGCCATCAATGCCAACTGCTTTGCCACTTTGAAGTGAGTTTATAGCATATAGTAATTCTGAAAGTGTTGTGAGGTTTATCCAGTTCTGCAACACTAAGAGTATCTAGCTGTGGTATCTCTAATGAATCAAGAATCTCATTAGATTGTGTGTTATCTTGTTGAAACTGAGTAGAATATAAGGACTTGGAGTAGTCTCTAAATGTGTCAGTTATACTTTTATGGTCAATAATTTTATCTCCGTCTGTGATGTTAATTGCTGTTATTGCATTATGGACTTCCTGCTTTTTTTGGGCTAAGATCTTATTGGCCTTTTCTCCATGTTCATGATCATGATGTTGCATTGTAAAGATAAGCTGTTCCATTTCTTTAGTAGTCAAGAGTTTAAATTCTGACTGCAAAACTTGTGCTTTTCCTATAGAGTGCCTTATTTGGAGACCTGACGTTTTCTTGATCCATTCTGGTAATTTCACTGATTAACTTAGATGCTTTCTTGGTTTCCAGTTTATTTTTGTGAGAAAGATATTAAATAATTCTCTTAAAAATGCCTTCAGAGTTTCCCAGAGTATAACTTCTGAGACCTCTCTGGATGAATTTGTCTCAAGAAAATAATCAATTTGCTTGTATATGGGGGGTATTTTTCATATGTGGATTAGTCGTTTAGCCGGATGTAATTGTTGACGATTTGGCCTGATCCTGGATCTGTCGTTTTTTCGAAATTCTTGCTGGAAGTGTTGTCATAGCAACACATCCTAATCCGCAAACCTGCTCGGAGCAGGTTTGTTCTACGTAAACAAGGATTAGTTTACACACGTGATCAGTGACGGTGAGTGGAAGTCATCCAGTCATGGCTTCGCCGTTCATGAATGAGCGACCAAATGAATAAGAAGAGAATTTCATATAGAGAGGGTTTTGCGTGATCGGCAAGATCATTTATTGCTCCCGGAGGAAATTCTTTTCGAAAGATACCGCTTTAGCCGAGGGGGAATATTGTACCTCAAAGATTTATTAGCACCTTATATACGAAGTCAAACTAGGCGAAATCGGGCTCTCACAACCACACAGACAGTATGCATTGCTTTGAGGTTTTTTACAAGCGGCACTTTTTTATATACTGTAGGCGATGTGGAAAATCTAACTAAAAGTGCAGTTTGCCAGGCAATTCGTAAAGTCTGTTTGGCTCTGAAATATTTCCTTCGGGTTTTCATAGTGTTTCCTGGACACCTGCGTGTGCAGACAATGAAAGAGGCGTTTCATGCCATTGCATGTAGGTTATACACAGGCTAAAACACCCACAGTTCCATGAAGAATCTCACAATCAGCCTAACATTCTCATTACCAGGATTTCCAAATGTGATTGGGGCACATGGGACTGATCAGAGTGGAGTTTGATCAAACATTATTTGGAAAATGTACCTCTCCTCCTGATGAATAATCAGACACAGTGTCTTCATCAAATATTTGTCAATATCTCGTTGGTCAGACACAGGTTCAAGGGATATGACATTCCCTGCAACTGACCCAACAAAAAAGAGGGCTATATGGAACATACCTATGGAACACATGGAGGACAAATATACGCAATGACCATCCTTTACCTGAAATGAAGTGACCACTGCATCCTGCCACTGGTTCTGAGGAGGAGCTTCCCCCTGGAATGCCATCAGAAACAGGGCGATGGGCATTTTGCTGGAGAGCCAACTCTTCTGCAGGGGTTAGATCTGGACCGCGTGGACCTCCACCTGTTTTCTGCTTGTCTGCCTTCTTATTAGCTTTAAAATTAATGTTGTTTATATTATATATGATTCTTTATGTCAACAATTCTTTAAATAGTTATATACCAATATTTACCAGTTTGAAGTATATTCTTGTACTTCACTTTAACCTGTTCCCATGTTCTCCTTGTGCTCACGTGTGATCTGTAATTATGACATATTAAATAATAATTAATCTGACACATAGGAAATGAAACACTGCATTCAGTAAGTACAATGCACAGTACTTAGCGTTTAATTCGTCAGCCACTTTTTGCCAGCCGTCTTTTCTGGTCTGGGCTGCTTTTGCAGTGTTACCCCTTGTGCATATTAAATCTTGCCATTCTTCATGTCCTTCGAATAAAAGGTCTTGCGCCGCGTGTGTGAAAAAAAAATGCGGCCGTTCTTTCGTCATTTTGTTACAGCCTATCAAAGACTTGCTGATCATGTTTTCTAGACTCAATATAAATGGGCTTTTCACTCAGCGCGGGCGCGCGCATTCATCTTGTATGAATAGATCCAGCTAGACTAATCTAATACACGGCTGCGTTTGAAAAACCGACCTATCCCGGATGAGTGTCACCGGCATTAACTTATCCAAGATGAGGCACCTGATCTCGGATGATTTAAGCGACGTACGAAAAATACCCCCATGGATTCTGTACAGTTCTCAGCAGATAACAACAGGGGGCTGACACACCAGCTACAAGATGAGTGTGTAGGATGCAGAAACTTAAACTCCATTATCAGAGGGGCATGGTCAGAGATAAGGATAGCATTTTATTTACAAGATTTGATAATGGGCAAAAAATTATTGTCTATAAGAAAATAATCAGTTCTTGAGTAACAATGATGCATAGGTTAGAAGAAGGAATATGCTCTTAGGTTAGGATTTAAGAACCTCCATGGGTCAGATAAGTTATGTTCCATTACAAACTGTGTAATTATCTTTGCAGTACTAGATGTTATCGCTGTTGTATCTGAGGATCTATCCAGGTCTTGATTTAAAACACAATTAAATTCACCGGGTATTATAATTTTGTGAATGTTCACATTAGGAATAGATACAAATACATTTTGGAAGAAAGCTCTTATCATCCGCGTTAGGCGAGTAGATATTAATCAAAATCATTTTAGTATTAGATAAATTGTCCATCACCATGACATATAACCCTTCAGAATCAGATATTGCATCTGATACTACAAAAGAGATAGTTCTGTGTATTAAGATTCCCATACCCCTGCTTTTCTTTGTATTGGTGGAGTGAAATATTTGGCCCCGGACCACTCTCTTTGAAACTGACACTGGTCCTTGCTTAATAAGTGAATCTCCCGTAAAAATACTATCTTGGCATTTAGACTTGTTAAGTGCGAGAGTACTTTCTTTCTCTTTAATTCATGATTGAGTCCCTTAACATTCCAGCTCACAGAATTCACTCTTTGGTCATGGAAATATTTCTTCTGAACTTTTGTTGACATTTTGTAGTCTTAGATTAAGGTAGTACTTTGTACATAAGACAGCTTTGACATAGGTCTCATATTATTGTCAAGTGATACAGCTATGAAGTGTATTGTTATGTTGTCAGTAACTGTTATTAGGGTAGTAAGGATAAAATAGAAATGGCATTGCTGTCTGTTCTCTCCACCCCATAAGCCCAAATACAACAGACTAATAGGATGTTAAAGAAAAAAACAAAAAACTGTAAAAAACACTGTAAAAGGCTGGTTACTCGAATAAAGTTTAACAAAAAGCACTCCTGAAAGTGTTCAATGACATCTCTCTTATTACTGACTCAGGTGATGCGGCAGTCCTTCTCCTCCTTGATCTGTTCGCTGCCTTTGACACTGTTGACCATGAGATATTGCTGTTGAGGTTTGAACATCTTGTTGGGCTTAAAGGGGCTGCTCTTAACTGGTTCAGGTCATATTTAACTGGTAGACACTTTTCAGTGACTTTTAATTCCTCTTCTTCATCTACTGCTCCTCTTAAATATGGTGTTCCTCAGGGATCCATTTTGGGTCCTATTTTATTCTCTATATACCTTCACCCTATTGGAGTGATTTTTAGGAAATTTAACATTTCTTTTCACTGCTATGCTGATGATACTCAGGTTTATATTCCTGTCTGCAATTCTACAACAAATCAACTCCACAACTGTCTGTCTGAACTAAGATCATAGATGGCTAATAATTTTCTTGATCTAAATCAAAATAAAACGGAGGTGCTTATAGTGGGTCCATCAGCTAAAGCCCAAATTGGTCTTGGACTTCTCGGCTCTTTCTCTGCCTTTTCCAAACCTCAAGTCCACAATCTTGGTGTTACCTTTGATAGTAACCTCTCTTTTGAGAAACAAGTAAATTCTGTAGTCAAGAGTTGATTTTTCCAACTTTGTCTATTAGGTAAGATAAAGCCTTTTTTTATCTTCTAGGGATCTTGAGATAGCTACTCATGCATTTATTTTTTCTCGCCTTGATTACTGCAACTCGCTGTATTCTGGGATTAACAAATCCCTGATACACAGGTTACAGATGGTCCAAAATGCTGCCGCTGCTTGGGGCAAGAAAGTATGACTCTGTTTCTCCTATTTTAGCTTCTTTACACTGGCTGCCTGTCAGTTTTCGAATTGATTTTAAAATCTTGCTGCTAGTTTTTAAATCTTTACATGGGCTTGCTCCTGCCTATTTACAGTATCTGAGCTGTGTGTTTTACATCAGCCATCTAGAGTGCTTAGATCTTCTGGTCAGCTGTCTCTGGTTGTCCCTCGTACCAAGTGTAAAACCAAGGGGGGCAGGGCTTTTGCAGCTGCTGCGCCTCGTCTGTGGAACTCTTTACCTCATCATATAAAGGAGTCGTCTACAACTGAACTGTTCAAAACAAGATTAAAGACTCATTTCTATTCACTTGCATTCCGTGACCTTCAGTAATACTGATGGTTTCCTCTTTGTGACTATATAACATTACTTCTATTTTTTTATGTATATAACATTACTTCTATTTATTATGTATTTTATGTTCATATATTTTATTTCTATTTATGTTTTATGTTAATTGTTTTGTTTTTCTTTTATTCTATTATTGTAAAGCACTTTGGCCACAGCCTTACTATGTTGTTTTTGAATGTGATATATAAATAAATTGACATTGACAAAAAGACAAAGTGTGCACATAATTTATGAAATTCATTTTAATATAACTGAAGCTTAAACAATAACTGATTACTTTTTAGTGACGAGTTAGCCAAGATGTAGCCATAAGTGACCCAAATGTGTATATAATTCATGAAAGAAATATCAATATAATAATTACAGCTTAATTAAAAAAATGAAAATTAAAAAAGAGGAAAGGGATGGCCAAAAAGAAGTAAAATATAAAATAAAGTAAAACAAAATAAAATTTACAGTTACTGCAAATGTCTCTTTACAAACGGTCCAAAATGCAAGCTTCAAGTGGAATCTTCTTTGCCTTGCCAGATCATGGTGTGACTTACGATTGTATGTTTCAAAAGAAGTCAGGATCATTCTTCTCAGCTATTGACAGAGCTAAAAATGTATAACTGATCTTCAATAACCACTTTCAGTTTGGAATAGTACAAAAGGCTGTATTTGATTTAAGAGCTACATAGGCGCTGTTTAATGTTGCAGAATGCGGCGTTTTTAACAGCTGTAGCAGGTGAGAAATCTGGGAAAATACGAATGCGGGTATCTACAAAAATAATCTTGTCTTTCTGTCAGAGAAGGGACATGAGATTTTGTTTGGCCTGTAGTTTCTCGAAACGGACAATTGGGCTTTTTTGTTTGGAGGCATTCAATCCACGTATACAGTAGGCAGCAGAGATTGTTATATCCGATTTAAAGTCCTCTCTAGTTATTTTAGAGAATAGTTCAACTATGAATTTCACTGGGTTTGGACTTTCCCATTTTTCAGGAAGACCTTCAATTCTGATGTTGTTCCTTCTATATCTATCTTCCAGTGTTGCCAGTTTGTCCATGAGTACTTTGCATTCTGATTTTACAGTTGTTGCTTTTTCATCTGTGTTGGAAGCTGATTGTTTGACTATTTCAATATGGGTATGAACAGTTCCTTAACATCTTCAAACTGAGCAGCAAGTACTTTAATTTTCCTCTCTTAACTTTCCCTTATTTGTTTCATCAGTTATTCATAGTATTTCTGCAAAGGTTATAGTAAACTTAGTACTTAAACATTACTCCAGGTTTTTCATATCCTGATGCAGTTTCTCATTTTTCTCGTTTAGGACCTCTATTTCATTCCTTATTGTTTTTCTTTGTGTCTTGCCTTGTATCATTTACTGTATGTTCCCCCAAGCACGGTGATCATTACCTTCAGCTCGGAGAGTGTGTTTCGATCTTCCTCGTTCTCCGTAGGCAGAATTGCAAGTTTAGTAGGAAATGATATCAGACTTGCTGGGGGAATTAGCTGAAGTTGACAGTGGGGATGAAAAGGCCATGCTCGGCTTCAATGATCCTCCTGCAGTCGATGAATGTTTCTTGCCCGCCTCACTCACTGTTTCGCTCCCCCTAATGCTCTCAGTTGGAGCTGTTGCTGGCAGGTCTGCATCTCCACCCATCTGTTCTAAATCAGTCTCTGGGAGGCTGTTTCATGAACTTCTGGCCATTTTAGATTTTGATGGAGCTTCTGCTGCCTTATCCTCTTCCTTCTGAGCCCTTTGTTTGCTACTCATGTTTATTTGTACTTACATGTAATATTATTAAATCCCCTCAGGATGAATAAATGCAGGATATGTTGAAATAATATATAAAAAATGTTAAAATAACACTGCTGCTAACGGAGTTCCCCCCTACACATCCATCTCCAACAACGGACAAGACCAAAAACACCTTTTTCTTCTTCGCTGTGTCCCTATTTTTTCTTTTTTTTCCTTCTCTGTAGCCCTAATACGCCTCCATATGACACTGAGACACTTGCCTTTTCACATCAACTTTGATATATATGCTTTTACTATTGTCTTTTAACAAAACACTGAATGGAAGGGGCTATTTATATTCATTTGCATATTCAAATATGCATATTTCTGGGAGGAGTTGGATGGGGCTCTAGGTGCATGAATATGCGTTAAAATTCATGTTGATTGGGATTTATAAAGAGCAACTGTGTGGAACTTTGCTTGCGCACAGTTTTATGCATCTAAATTTTTTTGTGCGTTCGCACATTTCTAGTTTTGTTCTATGCCATGTTTTAGTGTGAATTCTACACACAAGGGCTCAGGTGATTGTAATAAAGATAGTACAGTTTATATGAAATAAATGTTAGTTCAGCTATACTGCAATGCAATTTAATATTAAGATCAATGTTTTCTTTTTAGATTTGATTCTTTTTTTTAATAATTATAAATATTCACTTGTGAATACAGCAAATCATATATATGTCAGCAAATTAATTTTCATCCTAAAATACATCATTAGTGTACTGGTAATTGCCTACTGTCTCTTGTGGCCACAGGCATTTGTGCATGGGTTGCTGAAGTTCATGTTTTGGTGCCTGTATGATAGCAATGAGGTTATGGGTCTCCACAACATCTGGTCTGGTAATTACAGGAGACAAATTGTGTATAAAGCAATGGTTTGTGTCATTCATAATATATTTGGTAGATATTTTGGCACTTGCAGTATTTCATCAGTCGCTTCTTGTAGTAGCAAGAAAATTTAGACATAATGACATAAACACTTGAATAACAAAAGTAGGAATAAAGCTCTGTAGTAAGCCTAATATTAGAACTTTGACTTTTGCACTTGAGGAAAAAGAAAAGCAATGATCTTGATCTTCAAAATTCCATTTGTGAGGTATCATTTATTGTTCACATGTTGTTTTTGCACAATGTTATAAAAGTCACTCGTAGAAAAAGTGATTAGATATTCAGATGATTCCCTTCAAAGTTTCATTGACAAAATAAAAATCAACAAATCTAATTCACATCCCTTTCACTAGAATCTAAGAACCATATCATAGGAATATTATAAAGTAAGCATTCTTATAATCATTCCAATGTTCATTCATTTTAACAATTTTGTAAAATTTTTAACAATTATTATTATTCAGGCCTATTTCCTGATACTGTATTATATGTAGTAAAAGAGGAACATGTTTCACACTTATTTGACAGATTCATTTGGTGATGCTACTTTGCGACAGTCATTATGTACCTATTGACTAGCTCAAATAAAAGGAACATTTAGCAAGTACAAGAGCTGAGCAGTAGCTCTGTTACCATTACTCCTTGAGCAGTTAAAATTATATTTCTTTTTTTTAAATTAGATTTTGTCAGCTCTATATTTTGGTCCTTTCAACCCTCTTACTGCTTTTGTGAACACTCCTAATGGACCACTCTATATACCATTGCCTACAGCAGCTCTTGATGTGAGAGATATGGACAGAAATGTCTGCAAGCTTCCCTGCACTGAGTGGCTGTCAATGCTTACTCTGCCGTCATCAACGATCACTTGACTCATATAGGTTCATTTCACTTTTCTTTTACCTCCTCTGGGATGCAATTGATCACTTCATCTTGCAAAGACCTTTCTGGAATTTTACTGACAGTCAGGAGCAGCCTGACTAGAAATGATGGCCCATTCAATAATCTGAATTATACAGATATGTCTAAAAGAGTAAAATTTTTTCAAGCAACACTTGTTCTTGGTAGCAATTAGGGAAAGATATTTCTAAGAAGACATGGTCATTGATCCATTCTCATACTCCTGTAATTCGTAGACTTTTTCTTGTGTATTAATATAGTAATTAGTTTATGATATTAGGTTTTCAGGCTCTATTTTCAAATGTATGTCATTTATATCAAATATTGTTACACAGATATGTATACGTTTAATCAAATGTTTAGGCTCACAGGAAGCCTGCAACAATAAGCACACTAATTTGGATCAGCCTTTGCTTGGCACACTATTGCATTATATATACAGAAAAAATGCAATAAGAAAATATAAAAACACCACTTCCTCTAACAAGACACATTATGGATAGATTGTGGTAGTACAACGCAAGCACTGAAATTTGTGAATCACTAAAAGCATTAAATAAATCTTGAAGGAAATATTAAGAATGTCTTTGCTATTAAAGTTAAACTTTAAAAACATTACAGAACAGCACAAGGAAAAGACTTTCAAAAAGCAGTCTGACATTTGAAGAACTGGAATAGCCATGGATGAATTCCATTTAAAATAAACTTCTTGTAAAAAAATACATTTAAGCACAAAAGAATGTTACATATTGATTCCTGCCGTCTTACCTTTCAAACTGGGATCATATTCTTTGTAGTCGACAACTTTTCCTTTCACTTCGTGGCAAAACAAATTTCATGAATGGGAACAGAACTTTATGTTTGATATCTTCAAAGAGTTATTGAATACTGTTTAAACAAGCAATTTAGACATATTTCTTACACTAATATATCTTGATTTGCATGAATAGCACAGACAAGTATTCTCCCATGGCACCTTACAATTGCATGTCTACAGCATATTTTACATGTTCATTTTATATAATAAGTTCAAAGGCAATTTAAGTGATTCTTGTACAGGGAATGAGTTAATAGTGCTTGTCACTCATAAAGTTTAGTTTCTTAGCCATTAGACTACACTGCCATGTCATACAACTTGGACTCTACAGTAGTTCAGTTACAAACATAGGTCCACCCAATTGTGCTTACAGGTTCAGTCCCTCTTCTCATGATTTTCCTCACACAGTTCAGAGGTTTTGGGTTAGATTAACTGGGCTCATATTGTGACTGCTGTCGCCACCTCTTTGTCTCCTTTGGTGGTGGCAGCAATATAGAGACAGCCTGTTATATGGTCTGCTGTATCTTCGTCCAATCTTCCACCAACAGTTCTGTGCTAACACTCTTAAATTGCATACATTACCACTAACATTTAAAGCTGAGCACTCACATATCCTTTTGGCTTCTCTTTTTACCTTCTCTAGACTTTGTTCGAGTCTGCTACACCCAGTGTCTGTCTGCTACTGAACCTCTCCGAAGATGAGTTCTAATAAAGTTAAGGAAATGACTAGAGCAGAACTGGGATTGGCTGGGATAAGTAACAACCTCTGTGATTAAATACTTCAAATTGATGTCACTTACTAGTGGTTCTGGCCCAGAGACTGGAGGGGGTGCAAACTACCTGGAAGCAGAGGGGCTACCCTAGCCCGACACCAGCTACCAGCCAAGTTCTGCACAACCCAGCTCATCCTTCCCTCCTCCTGGAGCAACTTATCATGCAATGCCCTGCCCATGTCTCTTAAATTCAACTTCAAGCCCAGGCTCCTGGAGATCTAGCCGCTCCTCAGATTGCTGTCCCAAGCAGAAGACGCTGTTGAGGGAATTCCGTAGGAAGGTTGTTATAGTTAACAAAAACTAAAATCAATACTGAAACTATTATTAAAAAAACATTTTCGTAAACTGAAATAAAATAATTAATATAACCGAAATGAAAAACTAAAACTAAATGAAACTATTAAAGTAGTTGGAAAGACTAACTGAAATAAAATAATAATTTACTAAAATATTTTTAGTTTTTGTTTTTGAATAAATATTCTTGCCATTAGTCTTTAACCCTTTTAAGTTTTAACTCTAAAACAGAAAGTCATCCACCACGAGCTGCCTGCACATATTCATCCAGTGAATAGCGGCTGATGACTGAGGGTGGGTATTCAAACAGCATTTGCGGAGACAGAGCAAGCTAAATGCGGGTTCATAAAGCGTGTGAAATAGAAAGTGATTTATGTGCCGCCTTTCTTTGTGCTTGTTGTATATCAAGATGTAATTCAAATGGCTGAAATCAGAATGTGCTGGTCAACAAAATGTTTACCATATGGACAGAAAAATCACGAGTGAGTAACGTTTCAGTTTATTTCTCAGGTGACTGTTTTTTGTTGACAGCAATTCACCTGCCACTTTGAGCAAGAGAAATCGTTTTTACTTTCTCATATGCGAATAATTTCAACCTCGATATTCTGATGAATCTTAACATTATAGACCTCCCAGAGTCCAAAAATACTGTTTTTTGGAATTGTGTGTCTGTGTGTGTGTGTAAACATGATAACTCAAAAACGCTAGATAGATAGATGGATGATATTTGGCATGTGGTTGTTACACCACAATTGTAGATCTGTATTAACTTTTGGGCCAAATCCATCACCTGGAAGTTATTCAACTTTACTTTGACAATAATTGTTCAATATATTATTAATATGATTTGATTTGTTGTTGATGGCTCCTTAATGTACATAATATAAAAATATAGTCATTGCCATATGGTTTACTCCTCAAATGTCCATCCCCATATCTGAGTATACAAGAAAGTCTAGGGGAGACCACTCCTGGTTTTTGGAAATAAAATGGCACTGATCAGGAGATTGACTAGGTCATCATACAAGATCAGCATATTGTTGCTGACCAATCACTTTTGCTTTAAAAGCATTTTTTAACAATGAAGCGATGCAAGCAAAGGTAGGTAGGCAAAGAGAGTCTGCCAACTGATGAAAAACTAAACATACTAATGGGTTTTTGTATTTATTAATTTATCTTTTTAAGTTCATATTCAAAACTTAAAATACCTGATATTGTGAAAGTAATCCATTAGCAGAATTATTAGCAGAATTATGTTTTAAAATATTTGTCTCCCTTTTTTGAATGTTTTTCTCTCTCTCTCAAAATAGATATTCTTTTTGTCCTTAACATCAGCCATACCATACATATTGCATACCAGAGATTTTTCCTGCCTTACATCCAAACCTGCTGCGGTGGGCTGCAGGTTTCCTGCAATCCTGTCTCAGAATTAACAGGTTTAGATAATGTATATGTTGTTCTTAATCTCAGATGCTGTCTCTGTCATTTTATGCCTGTCCGTACTCCTATTACCTGCTCTTGCTCTGCCCATTATGGGTTTACTGTCCTTATGTTGGGCTATTCAAGACTCACTGCTTCTAACCTTGACACTACATGCTTGTTTTTCTTTGTTTCCCTCAATACAGCTAGGTGGAGTCTGCACACTGATTCAAGTCTAAGAGCCCTTTTCTTCCTAAGGCATGTGATTTTCATAAGAAAATATTTTAAAAATTATAAAATTGTGTAAAATTGTTCATATTCATTATGCTTGTTTTTATCAGACAAAAACAAAACCATGTAGTGTAGTAAACTTTCACTAACATTAAACTCGTATTCAAGTCTGTTAAGTGTACAGTTCTGTATGATTGTGACACAAAACTAAACTCCGTATGAGCTCCATTCCATAATTACTAAAACTAAAACTGAAACTAATAGATATAAAAATAAAATAGAAAAGTCTTTGTGAAATAAAAACTAAACTAAAACTAAAAATACACAATGAAGGAAAACTAAAACTAAACTGAATTTCCAAGTAAGGTCAGAAAAAATATAGAAATAAAAACTAATATAAAAAGGCAAAACTATAATAACCATGTTCCGTAGATGAGTCAGTGCACAGGTACTTCCACTGTGGGTAGTCTGATCACCTTTTGAGAGAGTGCCGTTTCTCACCAGGTCAGTTAATAAAAAATGACTTGGCGGAGGTGTGTTCATCTGATGTCCCCTCCATGTTAGGGAAGCACAATCATTTTTGGGTTTTTGTGGGCCTGGCAGGGAGGAGGTTCTCACATTACTGAACTCTAGAAGCAATCGCTATGTGATCTGCCATGATTTGCTCTGACAGTTTTCCTGCAAAACCACGGAGCAAGTGAACTTTCGATGTGTTCTTGGTGATGTAAAACAGAATGAGACTGTAGTACTTCCAGTGAAATACAGGGGAGGGTTGTACAGTGGTTGGACTGCAGGTTTGCACTTTTCCCTTAGAAACTGTGTCTGCAGAAAAAAGGCAAGGGCTTGTCGTTGATGAAGTATGCCAGAAAGCCAACATGGAAATTGAGTCTGATTTATCCAGCGAAGATGGAGAGGACAATTCTTCAGTGGGTTTTGAAAAACTGTTACCTTGCTCTTCGAACCGGTTGCTTGAACCTGACGGTGAGGTGCCTTTGTCCTCCTCTGTTGGTGGTGGTTCAGTGGGGGAGGATGCTTTGGCTGGCGTGCAGGTGGAATTTGTGCAGATGCAACAAGCTGATTATTGCTTGGATTTTACATTTAAACAGGGTTGTTTTGCAATGATGAATAATATAGGGAACGTGAGGCATTCAGTTTTAAAACTCCACACCTTTTAGTTTAAGGGGGCTTCTTGTATCGGGTGTTTTCTGATCGGATGTCAGGTGGTGTTCTCGAGTGACTAGATTTACTAAGTTCGCAAAGAGACACTGTGTTGTGGATCACTCACACACATGTCTCGGGTGGGCATCTCAAAGTGGAGAAAACAAGAGAATGTATTGTGAAGCGTTTTACTGGGTGAATATGGGTAAGGATGTGGAACATTTTTGTAAGTCTTCTCCTGACTGTCAGATTTTTCTCCACACGCAAACCTTCTCAAGCCCTTTTGCTGATACCAATTTTAGACATCCCTTTTGAAAGAGTTGGCTTTGACATTCTTGGTTCACTTCCCAAGAATAAGAATGGTCATCAGTATATACTTGTATTGATTGATTACGCAACTCGATATTCTGAGATGGCATCTTTATGGAAAGCTAACTCGCAGGCTGTTGCAAAGGCTCTGTCTGATGTTGTTAATCATATTGGCATGCTATGTGAAATTTTACGTGGCCAGGATACAACCTTTACTTCCAGAGTAATGAAATGGCTATGAGAGTGCTTTGCATTAAAAAAATTGAGCAACACTGTTTACCACCCTCAGACGAATGGCCTGACTGTATGATTTAATAAAACTTTAAAGCAGATGATTAGGCATGTCAGTCATGGTGACTCAACATCCTGGAACACGGTGTTGTCATTTTTCATGTATGCTATAAGGGACCTGAAGCTACAGTACATTTGAATTACTTTTTGGCAGGCAACCATGAGGTGTGTTGGATATTATTTGAGAAGAATGGATAGGTGGTCAGAGCAAAGATCTGAGGTTAAAATTTGTGGATCGTGTCATTTTACTACAGGAATAAATTTCTAAATTGTCGTCAATTGCTGCAGCACACCTGCAGTGTGAACAGGAAATGCAGAAAAATAATTGTTATAAGAAAAGCAAACTACGTGAATTCAAAAAAGGTGATTGCATTCTTGTTTTGGTCCCAACTAATGAAATGGCAGGGTCCATTTGAAATTGAGGAACAAGTGAGCCCTTTGAATTACAAGGTTAGGACACTGGGTAGAAGCAAGCCCATTCAGGAATTGGATGTTAATCTTCTGAAGAAGTGGCATGACCCTAACGAGGCGTTAGTAACTGCCATTGCAGTCTCTCAGACTGAGGTTGCTATTGATGACATTTTAATGGACACTCAAAAGGCTGAGTTGCTGACTCTGATTGGGAAGAACAATGATGTCTGGTGTGACAAATTTTGCCTAATATAAGCTTGTAACTGAGCTTGAGGTTAAAATGAAAATGCACCTGTATCATATATACTGTAGGCAATGTAAAGTGTGGTGCGTGATGAGGTAAAGCAGATGCTCAAATTTGGAGTGATTCGCAAGAGTAAAAGTGAATGGCAAAGCCCAATCATTCTTATGCTTCAACCGGACAGCTCCATTCAGTTTTGTATGGACGCTTGAATAAGATTGATACATTGATACATACCCAATGACACGTGTTGATGAATTACTGGAGAAACTCGGTCAAGCCTTGTATATCTCTACCCTGGATCTAACAAAGGAGTTCTGACAGGTACCATTTGAGGAATCTTGCTGCTAGAAGACTGTGTACACCACCCCAGATGGATTATTCAAATTTACAATTGGATCATTTGGACTTCACGGCATCCCTTTAATATTCCAGCATATGGTGGATCAAATTTTATGCCCCCATTCCAGATATTCTGGAGTGCATCTCGATGATGTGGTCATTTTCAGTTATAATTGGCTGACACATCTGGAATGCCTATAAGCAGTGCTTAACAGCTTGAGGCAGGCTGGGTTGACAGCTAACCCTAAGAAGTGTAAATTGGGTATGTCATAAACACACTATTTGGGATGTTCTATGGGTAAAGGTCTGATTAAACCACAGTTGAAAAGAATAGGAGAGGTGCTTGCATATCTGCGTCTGGTGATGCAGAAACAAGTTCATGTTTTCTTGGTCTCACTGGTTATTATAGGATGTTCATCCTGACATGATGAAGGGCCAAAATAACCATTGTGTTGTCTGGTCAGATGATTGTAAAAGGTCCTTCTCTGACTTAAAAGCTGCCTTTTCTTCATACCCAATTCTAAGAAATCCAGATTTTTCTAAGGAATTTATTCTATAGATGGACACGAGTAACTTTGCTTTTTGGGTTGCTCTCTCTCAAGTTTTCTATGGTGAGAAGCCTCCTATCAGAAAGATACAAACTCCTGTCTCACATTTCTTCAATTTGGAGTGTCACTTCATTAAGAGTGTGAACAAAGCTGAGGGGGAAAGTGTGTGGTGCCTTTTCCTCTCCTCTCGTGGTGGCAGCTATACAGAGACAGCCCGTTAGATGATCTTCCGAGCCTTCGTCCTGTCCACTGACGGCAGTTGCATGCTAACACTCTTAACTTGCCCACGTGGTTTGTTGCATGATGCTTAAAACATTTAAAGCTGAGCACTCAACTGCTCTTTTGGCTTCTCTTTCTACCTTCTCTAGACTACATTTGACTCTGCTCCACTCAGTGTTTCTCTGCTACTGAACATGCCTGAAGAATCAAATAAGTGAAGGAAACGGGTGGAGCAGGACAGGCGGCTAGAAAACTGCTGCTTTTGCCGACTGTTTCAATTAAAGCCTTTTTACTGAATAAAGTCTTGTGCTGTTTCTGCTGGTCCCAGAATAAAGTGCCTTTTGCCCAATACTCAACTGCCTGTCTTTTATGCAATACAGAAACCCAAGCACAACAATACGTTTGTACCACAAGTGTGTATTTTTTTGCTATTTAGGGTTGGGTCTTGCCTTGTGCTTGTTGGTGATAGGATAAGCTCAGGTTCTCTGTGACTCAGTATTAGATACAATTAGGATCATTAAATTGTTACATCAATAGACTGATACAATAAGTCACTTCCCTCAGCTATACTGAAATTTATTGCAAAATGATAAGATTGATATATATTTTAAAAGTGACCACTCTGAGATAGCTTGTCATAGCTTCCATATTGTGTATAAACTTGCACGTCTGTGATTTCAGCACTAACAGATGGAACTGGAACATCGCCAGTAAGAAATAATAACATTTATAGGATTGTTGTAGACAATTAAAATATCGGGTTTGGCCCGAATATTGGCCCGAATATTTGTGCTTGGATCAAACTACTGTATACCAGTCCAGAAGCTTCAGTTTGTATTAATAACATTTGCTCAGACTACTTTAAACTAGAACGAGGTACCAGACAAGGATGTCCCTTGTCGCCACTGTTGTTTGCAATCGCTATTGAACCACTGGCGGTTCACTGCCGAAATTCTTATCAGATAAAGGGGATTGTCAGAGAAGGACTGGAACAGAAAATTTCTCTATATGCAGATGATATGGTCTTATATATATCGGACCCAGAAAACACTGTCCCTGCTGTTTTAACAGCACTAACAGAATTTCAAAAGATATCTGGTCTTAGAATTAATCTGAATAAAAGTATACTCTTTCCAGTGAACTCACAAGCATATAATATTAAATTAGACACCCTACCTTTTACCATAGCAGATCAGTTTAAATACCTAGGGGTAAATATCACAAGTAAACATAAAGCTCTTTATCAACAAAATTTTGGCGTTTGTATGGAAAAAATTAAGCAAGACTTGCATAGATGGTCAACCCTTCATCTCACTCTAGCCGGAAGAATTAACATTGTTAAGATGAATATCCTTCCTAAATTTCTCTTTTTATTTCAAAACATTTCAATATATATCAATAAATCATTTTTTAAACAGTTAGATTCAATAATAACCTCATTCATTTGGAACTCAAAACACCCACGTATCCGAAGAGCGATCCTACAAAGACCTCAGGCAGAAGGTGGCATGGCTTTACCTAATTTTCAGTTTTATTACTGGGCAGCAAACATACTAGCCATAAAAACCTGGACACAAATAAATGCACATACACAGGCTTGGTCTGCAATAGAAGTAAAATCCTGTAGTACTTCTTTATATTCCCTGCTCTGTTCTCCAATAAATGAAAGTTATCGCAAATATACTAATAACCCAATTGTGCTTTACTCACTCAGAATATGGAACCAAATTAGGAAGCATTTTAAGATGGAAAATCTTTTATCAGTGGCACCTCTACAAGAGAACCACCTCTTTCAGCCTTCGCAAGTATATCCAGTTTTTAATACCTGGAAAAGTTTTGGGATTAAAATGCTCAGAGATCTTTATATAGACAACATATTTACATCTTTTGAACAATTACATTCAAAATTTAACCTCCCAGCTACACATTTCTTTTACTATCTTCAAATTAGAAATTTTGTTAAACAGAAATTGCCCGATTTCCCCCACCTTGCACCCTCCACAATGCTGGAAAAAATACTGCTCAATTCCGAGGAAACAAACACTATTTCCGCAATATATAAAATCTTATTAGAGTCCCTACCTTTCAAAGATCCAAGAGGACATTGGGAAGAAGATCTCTTAATCAATATATCAGAAAAGGAGTGGAAGGTAGCAAAGCAGAGAATTCACTCGAGTTCTATATGCGCAAAGCATAGAATTATTCAACTAAAAATTATATATCGAGCTCATCTGTCTCGCTTAAAACTGTCCAAAATGTTTCCAGGCCAGGATCCAACCTGCGAGCGCTGCAACCAAGCTCCTGCCTCACTGGGTCACATGTTCTGGGCCTGCACCAAACTAACATCATTTTGGACAAAAATTTTTAAGTGCCTCTCAGACAGCCTTAGTATCACAATCCCTCCTAACCCACTAACAGCTGTGTTTGGTGTCCTTCCAGATGGACTGGAATTGGAGAAGGACAAGCAAACGGTGATTGCATTCACTACACTCTTGGCACGCAGACTTATTTTGTTAAGTTGGAAGAATCCTAATTCTCCTCTTATAAGTCAGTGGGAAACCGATGTTTTATATTATTTGAAATTGGAAAAAATCAAATTTTCAGTTAGAGGATCTGTACAAAATTTTTTCAAAACATGGCAGGATTTAATCAATATTATTTTAGAATAAGAGAAATAACTATTATTGCATTAAACTCCCTTCTCCATCTCTTATTTATATAGATATTTACTTCTCCCCTTCTTTTGTCTAATGTTGCCTTATTAAAAAGCTTAAAGAAATTTTCCTTTAGCTAAGCTCTCCTTCTCAGGGGTGGGGTTTGATTTGTTTTCAAATTTGTTGGGTTATAAATTGATCTGTTTGTATGGAATGATTACAATGAAAATTAATAAAATAAAAATATTAAAAAAAAAAAAAAATCTGCTTATTAATGTGCCATATATAAAGGAGGAAAGCACAAATAAATGTATGAGAAAATTTCCAACTTTGAGACAGAATACTTTGTAACCTCTTACTACTTACAGAATATTTTGATATTAATTTGTAAAATAGAAAGAACCATTGACATAGAAGTTCATATGCATTATTATCATACTCATTATTATTATTACTGAACAAATACTACATTCTAGATTTAATGAAAGCTTACAAAATACACAATATTTGTTTTTTCCCCTCATACGATGTGTCTGCAATCACTTCTGTTGATTCAAATTCATAAAGAGTAAGAGTTTACAAATGCTATGTGCTGTATGTACTGCATATATCAGATCTGAATAAATATAAATGATTTGTTCTACTTTTCTTTTTGCCAGGTATTATTCCATGTAATTTAACCTTAGCTCTGTGCTTGAAAAAAAAAGCTGTGGTATGTCTAAAAATATGAGAAATTATTTTTCACTTTTAACATTGGATTTGAATTTTATTCTTAAATTGTTTATTGTGTTTACGTTTACATGTATTTGCTTTGCAGACACTTTAATCCAAAGTGACTTACAAAAGAGGTCAACATAATTGAGTAAATATCAGTTTGGGGGCCTGTTTGGCAACAAGCATTATAGGACAAGGTTACAAAATTGATTACCACAGGCGAAGAGCTCAGAGCAAAATAAAAGCTAATTACAATTCCTAATTTTCTTAAACACATTGAGGGAGTCAATTTTTAATAAAGGTGGAGAGCTTGTTCCACCAGTTAGCAAAGATGGCGTCACCAGACACCCTTCATCAGCAGACCTGTTTGGACCTGAATGTTTACATTTTTACATCTATGGTTATGTGTCGTGTGAGTCAGATGATGTACAAGACAAGATTTGGGTACAAATTCAAATTTATTGTCAAGTGTATATAGCATATTCATGTTTAAACTTGCATTTCTTGCACAGACTAATAAAATGCCAAAAACAAACACGGAAAACAACCACTATGAACACAATACATACCATAAAGCAAATGCAGGCAACATACACAGGATGCTGTCAAGTACTGTAATTGTCAGTTTGAAAAGCTTTTCAATAGACTTATGACATGTGGATTAAAAATTGTTTCTAAGCCAGGTAGTGCAAATGCCAATGGTCACATTTACTTCTTAAAGTTTCATGTGTGTTGCCATACTTATATGGTATCTTGTTCATGTATTTTGCAGTAACTGTGTTCAGTAATATGATTTGAAGGTCACTGTTTGTCTTTGAAAAAGATATACAAATGAGCCAAATCAATATTTACTTTGTCTCACTGATTCCCTACATTATAATATAAAGGACCGTCCTAGAAGAACACGTTTGCAGTTATCAACTTTAATAGAAAACACAAGGAAGCCTCAACCATGGCTCCTCTTTTGTTCATTTTGTACATTCACAAAGTGGTGTACTTCAGAAGACACCCACAGGAGTAACTTAGCTACTTCAAAGCTTTAAGAGGAGTTCCTTGTTTGAAAAATACCATTCAGTGGGCCATTAACACCTCAGGACTTGCAATATGTTTATCTTTTCTTAAAAGCACCACATATAGTTTGCCACCCCTCACCTGAAGATCAACTATCCACTGACAAAGAATTTTTTAAGGTGCCTCCAGTAGTAAAGATATGGTCATCCAGAAGTCTGTTGCTTTTTTGTAGTGATGCCTAATAAAGGTTCCACTGCTACTAACACAGAAATAAACACATAACAAGTTCCTCCCTTAAACATTCATTAAATTTAAGCATGCTGTAATTTGAATGTGTTTGTTATTTCATTATACTGTATAGCTCATTTTTCTCAAACTCGTTTTGCCCAATTTTGATTCAAAGGGATCATAACTGTAGGATAGAGCACAAGGTTCGATCACCCTCCACTAGTGTTGAACAGAAAATTTCACCAAAGCGTTAGTTGCAGCAAATTTGCATTGTTCATGTTTGCCCTTCTTCATCAACTGATTTACTAACAATTCGGCAGGTTTAGGAGATCTTTTTTTTTCAGCATCCCATACTGCTTTACAAGGCCAGAATGACATCCCCTGGAACTGTAACAGCCAACATTGGATAGGACCATCCCCCGCATATATAATGCTGATCAATTGCATTACAGACTGGTTGTGAAGCTTGCACATCTCTCACTACATTCTTACTTATTTGATCTCACGGAGTCACAGTTGCACCGTGGTTGGTACTATGAAGAGCACACGATCACATTCAAAGTTAGTATCGCTAGTCTGCTGGGTGACAAACTGCAGATTTGAACACTGGGGGAAACTTAGGGTTAGCAGAGAAAACTCAGGCAGATATAAACAGAACATGCAGGCTTCATGGAAACCAAAGGTGCTAAGGCAGCTTTTGCTATAGCATCAGTATTCATACCAGTTTTTTACGTCTTCCATAAAAACAAATACTATAAAATGTAAAGCTATATAGGTGTATTAATAATGTTTATAGTAGGTGAACTCAATTTAAGGAGCTTAACTGATAAGTAAATAATGCAGGTTCTGAATTTTTTTAAAGAAACATATACAGCATAAACAACAAGTTATCTCCGCTTGTTTCCAAATGTGCAGGTCAATCTCAGAGTTCCATGTCAATATAAGAGAAGGACGTGCGTGTCCTATGCATTAGCCACGTGTAGAATGAACACAAACCTTGAAAGACACCACCGCCAAAACTCAGGAGACTTTATGAAATGATAATAATAATGAAAGATTTATTACTATTTACAAGACGTTTTTTATCTTTTTGATAGAAGAGAAAGTGCAAAGCATCAGCACAGACAGTTTGGAGAGCCTTCAGCACGGCTTCAATAAATAGAAAAGCCTGTGGCTTCAATCATGACACGCCACTTTGAATTTTATGCCTTTAACTTTTTTAAGGCTGATCTTCTTTTTGTTCTTCTACCAGGGCGGAATACTTTTCCAAAAAAACAGTTTTCTGAAAAGCACATAAAGTAATTGTTTCTCACATAAATCAACATAAAATGGCCTATGTATTTTTGTCTGACTTGACTAAGATTTCGGCATTTCCGCTTTGTTTAGATGATATATATGTTTCTGTGTCTCTGACCGTGTTCTTTCTTCTTTGATCTCATGGAGACACTGTGGTGCAGTGTTTGGAACTCCTACTGCACAGCTCAGATCTCCATTTTTGGCCACCATAATCGGTCCAGTAAATTTGGCGAACATTTTCCTAGCCCTCAGGGACAAATTAAAGATGATTACACCATTATAATTCAATTCAAATCTAATTCAGATATTGCATCCCTACTGACTTCAATGCATTTCCCCGAGTTTGGTGATATTCATGAACACTTCTGTGATTTCTCCAAACTCGAGGCGAAGCGAACACTGCAGAGTTCACTCATCACTACCCTCCACTCTCACAATGGGCCAAATTAGAAGCAATAATTGACCTACAGAAACATGCAGGTCTTGGAATGTGAAAGGAAAACCTAAGCACACAGTTAAAACTCCCACAGACACTCAAGGAATGTGAAAAATGTGACCGGGCACATGATTTGAGCCCAGTATTTGGATCAGCAGTACTAGTTACTGCTCCACTGTGCCAAGCCATTATGATTAAGTAATCTACATAAAATAATATGATCTTCTTTAGGCATTATTTTGTATATGCTAAAGCATATTATTTTGCTTTGAATTTGTTTTACGGTCTGATTTTTTCTTACACTAGTTTCCTTATTTCACAAGTGAATTTAACTAGGTTTTAGTTATTACAGGAATAAAGAATGGTTGAATTAATCTGATCATGAGTACTGGAATAATCACACTGTAGGTTTTACCTATTGTGAATCAATACAATGAAAAAGACTGTTATTTTAATTTATAATCCAGTACTTTATACACTGCTGAATAAAAATGCAATAGATGGACATCACTTTTAAATAGGAATTGTATTATTATCATAGAAAGGTCAATTGTATTGGGTTTAATTGACTTATAAACGTTTCAATAAAATTCCAAGCTTTAAGCAGACTTGGCACTGCCAATCTGGCATTATTTTAAAAATACATTATGCTAATTTTATATTAGTTTTGTGCAATATGTGAAGCTTTGTGGCACAATATCCTTCACAGCTGCCTAGGGGTCTCTGTGTATATCATAAACAGAGGTTTTGAGGGAGACCCTGTTAAATTGGGCACCTTTTCTGTACAATTGCTGCAGAAACACAGTATGAAGAGAATTTCCTTTTAAAAAGGATCAAAAAATACAGCTGGGCATCATTCAGTCCATGAAAGCTGTTGAGCGAAGACCAGCAGGAGATGATTGATGAAGAATAGCCTTCAGGGTTTGTTTTATGTATCTCTTTATTTCATGGCTACAATTGGGACCTACAGAAGACACCTACAGTAAGAGGCAACAGAGATTCAAGTTAAATTTGACTGCTTAAGCAAATAGTAAAAAGCAATTTCTTTCTTTCTTTCTTTCTTTCTTTCTTTCTTTCTTTCTTTCTTTCTTTCTTTCTTTCTTTCTTTCTAATAGGATGAAAAATACCTGAAGATTGTGAGAAATGTTTGAGCACATTTGTTGTATAAAATTGTGTGAAATGGAAACATCAACTTAAATCATAATTGATATATATATTTATGAAATTTCCATATATGCTGATATTTTCCTAAATGTATACTTGTTCCTTTAATACTTACAAGATCTAAATTTTTACATCCAGATTTTTGCTTGGAGTGTGCATGTTATTCCTATTAGTTTTAACTAAACCCTTGAGTGGCATGGTGGTGCAGTGATTAGCTCAGTATAATTAATATGTCTAGATGGAATCTAAATTATCCTGTGTTTTTGAGGGGTTTCACTTGGTTCTTGTGTTTCAGAAATGTGTATGTTAAGGAAATTGAACCAGATACAGTATGACTTTGAGCATGCACTGTAGTAGATTGCAGGTGCCACAGAAGGTTGGCTGCTCCAGCGCTCATTGGCCATAAAATAGAAAATAAAGGTTTAGAATATGGATAAATGAATAGGAGTTACAAAGAGGAAAATTCTGTTTTTCAACGTTTAACTAATTTCATGGCTGTGTTTTTTTTTTAGAAATTGTGTTCATCCATCACTTTTTAATCTCTAAATGCAATTCATAAACTATATTCCTTTTAACACTGTTATTTATTTCCATCTGTTAAGTGTTTCATTTTATTTACCATGCTCACGTCTGCATGGCTCAACAGTATATATGGATACAAAATATCACAAAGTTAAAGTGTTGCAGAAGTAAAAAATACAGACATCTGCTTTTGTCTGAAACTGTATATTTTTTTTTATGCAAAACAACCAAGTGTAGATTGTTCTTAACATTTATAATATTGTTTTTTTAATGCCCACTTTGCTTCTCACAGTAAGTCGTGAGCAATGTTTTCCTGAAATGATTTTAATTGATGTTGAGGACACATTACTAAGTTCTATTTTAAATAACTGTTTTCTTGCACTTGTTTCAAGTTTTCACTTTTACTTTATACCAAACAGGGCAGCAATATAACTCATTATTCTCAGCAATTTATGTCATCAGTAAAAAATTGTATTGTCTCATTGTCTTTTTTATTTTAATTGTGAAACTATCTTCTATATTATGTGGATGTACTCCCTTGAAGTGGGTTTGTTAAAAGAGTCTATGGGTACTTCTTTCAAAATAGAGTGTAAATTAATTACTCTGCGTAATGTGTTTGGTGTAAAATTGAAAGGGGCTTGTAGCCATTTATAATATCTGGATTTTTTAATACATGTCTGGGTTTCTACCTGCAGTAGATTAAGGTTACTGAAAATTTGTTTGCGATAAACTTCTGTGCTAAATTGTTATCCTTTTTATATTGTTGCCATAATATTTGTTGTACAAATTCTAATTCTGTTACATTTACTGCATTTATTTTAGTGTTATTGTAACAATTTAACAAGTGTGTTGGCTGATAAACAAATACCAGGGTAATTTTAGAGCAATGTCTACTAGTTTTTGGTCTTGTAATTTTTATTTATGGCATCAATTCTTTGTTGTGATAATGTTTTGACATTGATTTGTAGATGAGATCATCAGCATACTTTGTGGGTTTGTGTCATTGCCATTGTTGTTGTACATGTGCACATGAGTACATTAACATGAGTACAGTGCATCCGGAAAGTATTCACAGCGCATCACTTTTTCCACCTTTTGTTATGTTACAGCCTTATTCCAAAATGGATTAAATTCATTTTTTTCCTCAGAATTCTACACATAACACCCCATAATGACAATGTGAAAAAAAGTTTACTTGAGGTTTTTGCAAATTTATTAAAAATAAAAAAACTGAGAAATCACATGTACATAAGTATTCACAGCCTTTGCTCAATACTTTGTCGATACACCTTTGGCAGCAATTACAGCCTCAAGTCTTTTTGAATATGATGCCACAAGCTTGGCACACCTATCCTTGGCCAGTTTCGCCCATTCCTCTTTGTAGCACCTCTCAAACTCCATCAGGTTGGATGGGAAGCATCGGTGCACAGCCATTTTAAGATCTATCCAGAGATGTTCAATCGGATTCAAGTCTGGGCTCTGGCTGGGCCACTCAAGGACATTCACAGAGTTGTCCTGAAGCCACTCCTTTGATATCCTGGCTGTGTGCTTAGGGTCGTTGTCCTGCTGAAAGATGAACCATCGCCCCAGTCTGAGGTCAAGAGCGCTGTGGAGCCGGTTTTCATCCAGGATGTCTCTATACATTGCTGCAGTCATCGTTCCCTTTATCCTGACTAGTCTCCCAGTCCCTGCCACTGAAAAACATCCCCACAGCATGATGCTGCCACCACCATGCTTCACTGTAGGGATGGTATTGGCCTGGTGATGAGCGGTGCCTGGTTTCCTCCAAACATGACTTCTGGCATTCACACCAAAGAGTTCAATCTTTGTCTCATCAGACCAGAGAATTTTGTTTCTCATGGTCTGAGAGTCCTTCAGGTGCCTTTTGGTAAACTCCAGGCGGGCTGCCATATGCCTTTTACTAAGGAGTGGCTTCCGTCTGGCCACTCTACCATACAGGCCTGATTGGTGGATTGTTGCAGAGATGGTTGTCCTTCTGGAAGGTTCTCCTCTCTCCACAGAGGACCTCTGGAGCTCTGACAGAGTGACCATCGGGTTCTTAGTCACTTCCCTGACTAAGGCCCTTCTCCCCCGATTGCTCAGTTTAGATGGCCAGCCAGCTCTAGGAAGAGTCTTGGTGGTTTCGAACTTCTTCCACTTACAGATGATGGAGGCCACTGTGCTCATTGGGACCTTGAAAGCAGCAGAAATTTTTCTGTAACCTTCCCCAGATTTGTGCCTCGAGACAACCCTGTCTCAGAGGTCTACAGACAATTCCTTTCACTTCATGCTTGGTTTGTGCTCTGACATGAACTGTCAACTGTGGGACCTTATATAGACAGGTGTGTGCCTTTCCAAATCATGTCCAATCAACTGAATTTACCACAGGTGGACTCCAATTAAGCTGCAGAAACATCTCAAGGATGATCAGGGGAAACAGGATGCACCTGAGCTCAATTTTGAGCTTCATGGCAAAGGCTGTGAATACTTATGTACATGTACTTTCTCAATTTTTTTATTTTTAATAAATTTGCAAAAATCTCAAGTAAACTTTTTTCACGTTGTCATTATGGGGTGTTGTGTGTAGAATTCTGAGGGAAAAAAATGAATTTAATCCATTTTGGAATAAGGCTGTAACATAACAAAATGTGGAAAAAGTGATGCGCTTTCAATACTTTCCGGATGCACTGTATATGGACTGGTAGGTATTATGTTTATAAATTAGTGTTGAAAGTACAGAGGCCTGAAAAATAAGAAACTAACTTTTTTGGAACTACTACTGAAAACACTCCTCCAACAGGTTCTTTCTCTATATGTTGTTCATGTATGTGTTTTTGCTTTTTGTACAGTTGGTCATCATTTCTTAAACAGCAGTCTTATGATTTCTGGTTATTGCATCTCATTGAGTGCAGACTGCTCAGTTTTTTTGTCTGCCACACAGGTCTCTAGATAGCAGCAGTCCAGGTCTATTGAGCCAGTTTAGTGCAGTTGTTGTGGCTTGCAAAAGTATGTTCTCAGGCCACTGCCAATGTGGTGACACTGTGTTTTATACTTTATGTGTTATCCCTATTAGTCTGTTATTACACCAACAACTGCCTGTCTTCTTCTTATCTGCATAGTTTTTCATGACAATATGCTGCCTATTCCTATCTGGACAACTGGGTAATTCAGACTTTGGTAGATACAGCTGGCTGATCTTACTTTTTTAATTCTGCAATTGGCTAACACTCACCTATTGGTAACTACCTCATTCTTGTTTTTCTATGAAGTTGGCCAACCCACTTTACCAGCTGTCTTTACTGCCTTTCCTGCTTGGCCACTTTCTTAAGAGGTGAAAGATTTTAATTTATACAGCACAATAATTTATTTATTTGATGGATTTGTCTTATTGTAGTTAAGGAATTATTGTTCTAATTTGGCAAGTCACACAATCGTTTTCACAAAATTGATCTTCCCTATATGTCATTTGTCTTCCCCTGTTTTCCCCGACACACTGTTCAGGTTTTCCTATATTGAATATTTTTATGTGAAAGATTTCTTGGAAACAACTCACCTGACATTACCTCTGGTTATGATTTCATCTGAATCTTAGGTACTTCACAGAGTTTTTTAACTATTTTTTCTCAAAATAATTTTTTATTACTAAAATTATACAACAAACATACAACTAACAATTGTCTTAAAATGTATATGCACTCTCTACATGTTAACTTCAAACCTTACCAGAAATGAGACTAAGTTCTACATATGCAAGTCTCAGGTAAGCTTCAGGTGCTGACTTTCAAGTTTCAAGTCAAGTCTTAAGTTACAAGGGTTACATTCAAGCAGGTCAAGCCAAGTCACTGGATTTAATGAAGCAATTTAAGTTGAGTTTCTGGTTTTATTAAATCAAGTACAGTCAAGTCATCGTTGTGAAGACAAATAAAAAAGTGCTTACATTTTTCACCCCTGTCTGCAATTAATCTAATTATGATAATGTGTGAGATATAGTTTTTCTCAGAGAAAGCCATTCTTAGTAAGAGGTAACAGCGACTGGTATATAAAGTAATTGTTTTACATTGAGGTAATCTGCATATACTGTATGCTACCATTGTTCCAGTTTCCTCATACTTGCGCTGTTTCTAATATAATAGTATTTAAAGAAAATACAGTACTCATTTAAAATCTTGTATATTTGTTAATTAAGTATTTCAACAAACCCCCATCTGTTAGAATGCATTGCATCACACTTATGTGTGAACAACATGGCTGCATTATCACCCCTCCATGGCTATACACCTGAGGCCTCATGCATAAAACTTGCTTACGCTGAAAAACATACGTAAGCCTATTCTTATGTGAAAGTCAAAATTTATAAAACACAAATTTGGCATTGAAATTGACTTAAAGATACGGCAAGTTTCAACCATCTGTAAGTCCCACACAGACATTTTTGGTTTTGGCATTTTAGCCACTCAAGGCAGCAGGACCATGAAGTGAACAGAAAATCTAATTTTATTGTATATGTCAGTGACACGTCAGTTATATTCAAATGTTCTTGAGCTAATTATATCACAGTTAATTGACATTCTTCCAATGCAGGTGGTTTGTTTGTTTAGTGTTTAACCTATTTTGTCTATAAAGAGTGTGTGCTTTATGTTGTACAATATAACTGGCAATGTCAGCGTTCGCACTTTTGGAGGACTTTTTGACTCTTGATGATGACTGGCTTATAAGCTGTCTAAAAGTCAAAACGAGACAAGCATAAAGGTTTGGAGTTTCCGTCCCCGTATACTGCAAGGATGCAAGGTCAGTCAGTTTCACATACAACACAACAGACAAATGAGGAGTTGGCAGGCGGACAATTTATTTCAGGAGGGGACCAGAGGGAAGGAAGGAACCCAAAAGTGGCTGGTTTCTTTAGGAGTCCAGGTAAACTCACGGCGGTGGTGCTTCGTTCTTTCTGAGAAAATAAGGAAAGAGAGGTTAGTACCCCATCGTTGTCCCCTGGCACGATATGTCGAGGTGCACGTTGGGTCTTTAAGCTGCTCCCTATGTGCTTGTGCGTGACATGACCCCCTTCAGCACAGACCTATCGGGTCAGGTGCCCCGAACCGAGAGGTTGTGAACCCACAAGAGAGCGTCAGCGTTAGCTTGGATTTTACCTCGACAATAAGTGACGGCGAACTTATACGGCTGCAGGTCCAAAAACCACCTGGTGACTCGAGAGTTTGACTACTTATGAACAGCCATCCACTGGAGAGTGGCATGGTCTGTCACTAGGGTGAACTCCCGGCCCAACATGTAGTACCGCAGGTGAGATACTGCCCACTTGATGGCCAAAGCTTGCCGTTCTACCGCTGCATACCTTGTCTCGTGGTCCAACAGTTTCCAGCTTAGGTAAATCACAGGGTACTCAACACCATTGATGCTTTGGCTCAGCACTTCGCCTAGACCTGTGTCCAAAGCATCGGTCTGGAGAAGAAAGGGAAGAGAAAAGTCAGGAGTTCGCAAAACAGGTGCCGTTGTGAGAGCCGTTTTTAAGTCACCGAATGCCCGTTCCGTCAAGTCATTCCACACCAAATGAAAAGGGGCCCTTTTCTTTGTCAGATCAGTCAAGAGGTACAAACCGGCGGTAGTAACTCGCCAATCCTAAGAAAGCTTGCACTTGCCTCTTGGTTATCGGACGGGGCCATTCAAGGATGTCTTTGATTTTTGAACACTGTGGTTTCACCAGCCCCCCTCCCACCAGGTAGCCTAAATATTTGGCCCTGTTCTATCCAAAAAAACATTTCTGGGGATTGATACGTAGCTCGGCTTTCTCTAGCGTCAGGAGGACAGTGTAAACCTGCAGCATGTTCCTCCCAAGTACCGGAAAAAATGACTATGTCATCGAGGTAGGTGGCACTGTAGGACCGGTGAGACCTTAGCACTCTGTCTACCAGATGCTGAAAGGTTGCTGGCGCCCCGTGCAGTCCAAATGGGAGAACCTTGTATTGGCAGTGTCCACTAGGGGTGCTAAATGCTGTTTTTTCTCTTGCGGATGCCGTTAAGAGAATGTGCCAGTATCCCTTAGTTATGTCAAGAGTAGTTAAATAACAGGCCAACCCCAGCCCCTCAGTGGAGTTCATCCACATGGGGCATGGGGTAGGCATCGAACTTGGAGACTTGATTGAGAAGTCGAAAGTCATTACAAAATCACCACAAGCCATCGGGCTTAGAAACAAGGATGATGGGACTGGACCACGGGCTGTGACTCTCCTCAATGATGTCCATGTCCAACATTCGTTAAACTTTTAGCTCCAACTCCGCACGTTACGCCTACAAGAGGCGATAGGGTTGTTCCCTGACTACCACCCCTGGGTCCGTCACTATGTCATGCTGAATCAGCGAGGTGCATCTGGGACAGACAGGATCGCACTTTCCAGCTCCTGTCACTGGTGGGGAGTCAGATTGTGGCCGAGGTTAAGGTCTGATTTTTTTTCGAGAAAAGGAGAGGGTAGGGCCGGTAAGAGAGTGGTCTTCCCTGTCCTTCCACGGCTTCAGTAAGTTAATGTGATATACCTGCTCGCTCAGTCTTTAATTTGAAATAGCGGGGCGGGCACCTTTTCTTTCGGCTTAACCGGAGACTCCGCAGCACGAAGGTTGGGCTCAGGGGTAACAACACATCCCTGTCGGACCCTGCAAGCAGACCTCTCCGACCCCCCGACTCCAAAACCTCCAGAAGGCTGTTCATATCCTTATAGGGATGTCTACGGACCTGCTGGGCGAGGTAGTCAGGCATGGCATTCACTAACCCTTCACAGGCTACCTGTTCTTCCGCCTGGCGTGCCTAGTTGATGTCTGGCCTTAGCCAGAGACCCAGCTTGCCCCAAAAGTCAAACGCCTTGGTCCTGGCTGGGCGGTTGGGGTCAAATTTCCAGTGCCATCATTCCCTCACCTGCTGGCCCGAGGTTACGCTGTAGCGGTTCAATATCTCAGCCCTCAGGAGGTCGTAATTAGAGGCTTCTTTCTTGTGTAGATCATGATAGGCCCGCTGCGCAACGCCTTTCAAGTACGACACCAGTATGAATGCCCATTCCGCCCTCGGCCATTGATTCCAAGAGGCGGTCCCCTCGAATATCATTAAGTATGATTCAATATCGTCCAACTCGGTAAGTGGGATGATTGGAGGAGGTGGATGCCGTGCGGACTCCGGCTTTACTGCTTCTGCTGCTGCCAGCCATGTCTTGGTCTCTGCCTGCTCCGTCTTTGTGGTTGCCTGCTCCAGGCTGTCTGTCCTGCTGACTATGCCACTGTAAAACACAAAACAAGACAAGCATAAAGGTTTGGGGTTTCCATCCCTGTATACTGCAAAGATGCAAGGTCAGTCAGTCTCACATACAACACACCAGACAAATGATGGAGTTGGCAGGCGGACAATTTATAGCGTGTGGACGGAAGTAGACAGGTGGAATGCTTTGAAGGAACCGTGGTGGTGGAAGGGAGTAATTACGTCATCAGGAGGGGACCAGAGGGAAGGAAGGAACCCAAAAGTGGCTGGTTTCTTTAGGAGTCCGGGTAAACTCAGGGTGGTGGTGCTTCGTTCTTTCTGAAAAATAAAGAAAGAGGTTAGTACCCCGTCATTGTCCCCTGGCATGATATATCACGGTGCATCTGGTCTTTATGAGGCTCTCTATGCACTCGTGCGTGACAGCTGATTTAGACTTCATTGAGCTGTCCTCTTGGAGTTGTGTGCTTAATTGGATCCTACATTACAGAAACCACAATACAGAAATCACACTATCCCTGATCTATTACATTTTTTAACAATTGTAGGGCATGTGACAAGCACATTTCAGTGTGAACTGGCCAACTGGTCATGAATCTCACAGTCTTCCGTGAGCTGTGTCATGTCATCTGTATGGGATGGTATACTTCAGATGCTACCGAGATATATGCAACACCCTTGCCATCAGGGAAAGCAAGCTGAGATCAAAAGGCAATTTGCGGCATATACTGATTTTCCTACTGATTACTGATTTTCCAAACATCTGGCAATAAAGACAGTATCACAGAATGAATTGCCTTTGTAAACAGAGAACACCTTCATTTAATTAATATACAACTAGTATGTGATGCTCAAACGTGTCTTACTAAAGTTGTTGTCCAGTTTAACCCATGATTCCTTAATTTTACCAGATAGTAGTGTGTGAAGCAGACTCATAAGAAGTAAGCCTCATTGATAGGATTACAGCTAAGTTTAGTATATAACATACAACTTGTATAACTTTCCTTTCAGATGAGAGTGGGTACAGCATAAAAAATTAGATGCAATAAAAGGCACTCCTGCACATTATCAGTAGTAAATGGAATACTGCTTCATTAAAAGTCAGTGTTTGGATTCATCAAGCAGCATACTGCTGTATAGCCTCACAAAGGTTTTTGATGGTATGTGCAGTACTGCACAGCATAGCACAGAAATATGAACTACCTGCATGGATGACCCAGATCCTGTCTCTCAAGACATCAATGTAATGACAATTTGAAAATGTTTGGGTGTTGCACTTTGAATCTAAAGAGACTAGTATTGCAATATTGACATTTACTAATTTAATTAATAAATTGCAGTTCTGTGAATACAGCCTGCTTCAATTCACACTGTGTACTAGAGGTGGCCTGGGCACTACATGTTATTAAATTGTCATTGCTAAGCTGCAATTTTATTTACATTTATATAGTGATTAGATCATGAATATTCAAAAAATGGTTACTTTCAGGCGATGATGGGGAGTGGCTAAAAGCGCATTATTTTAAGTTGATTTGAGATTTTTCAAGCAACTTACCCTGCCACTTGGCATACTTATTTTTGATAAATCAGATCTATTTGTACATACTGTATGTCATTTGGGCCTTTTGAGTGTAAGAACAATTTTAGTAAGTAATCTAATCTAAAGGGCAGCACGGTGGCGCAGTGGGTAGCGCTGCTGCCTCGCAGTTGGGAGACCTGGGGAACTGGGTTCACTTCCCGGGTCCTCCCTGCGTGGAGTTTGCATGTGCTCCCCGTGTCTGCGTGGGTTTCCTCCGGGTGCTCTGGTTTCCTCCCACAGTCCAAAGACATGCGGTTAGGTGGATTGGCGATTCTAAATTGGCCCTAGTGTGTGCTTGGTGTGTGAGTGTGTTTGTGTGTGTGTCCTGCGGTGGGTTGGCACCCTGCCCGGGATTGGTTCCTGCCTTGTGCCCTGTGTTGGCTGGGATTGGCTCCAGCAGACCCCCGTGACCCTGTGTTCGGATTCAGCGGGTTGGAAAATGGATGGATGAATGGATCTAATCTAAACAGCCGTGATTCACTACAACCCTCACCTGTGCACTGTTCTTTATCTAAACAAAATCATCTCTAGTAAACAAAGTATAAAAAAATATAAGATGTTAAATAAAACAATACACGTAACATTGCAAAAACGTAATGACATGCCAGCTGTAGTTTTTAATGTATAGCCTTTGCCAGGGTTAGCTTGTGTAATTTTTGATCTTAGCCGGCAGTATTTTCTTGTCTTTCATGAAAATAAAAATCAAAACATAGTTGCCACATTACAATTAAATAACAATGATGTTCGAGAATTAAGCTCTCCACACTGGCATGCAGGCAATAAATTAAAGAGTTAAAACAATTTTACTCAGATATCACTTAGTTTACATTAAGCATTTAACTGCCTTACAATCTGAACATTATCTAATTCTTATGACCTAGGTAAGCATAATGTAACCTCTCAGCTCTTCAAAAAAATATAACTGCTGCAGCTACAGCTGGGGCTTCAAGGTTGTCCATATCATCAGTTGCCTTAAATAGTGTTTAGTGAACAGTACTTATCTGTCTTCACCTACTGTATGTGGTAAAGCTCTCATGATGTTCTCTTTCGCAGTATCTCTTTGCATGGCTTGGTGGCAGGACAGATCCTCACTTGGATCGGCAGTTCACAGAGATGAAAAAACAAGTGAACTGGGTGTCGCACTCACACCCATTACGAGCAGTGGGTGACTTGAATTAGGTGGGAGTGTGAGGATTGTGGTTAGAGAGGGGCAGCATGACTCAATGGAGCTGACATGCTGCTGAGGAGATAGGCAGTGGGTTCTGTGGCTGAAGTGGTACATTAGTTGGAAAAATTACACAATATATCATAACATTTGGGACCAACTCGCTATGTGATGTATTTTTCTTTATGAATATTAATATAACGTTTGGTGAAGTTTTTTGCTGCGTCTGGGATTTTTTTAGTATTAGATCCTGCAAGTGGCCATTACATTCTTTGCAGTGTAGTTTGCAGTAAATTGAAAACATTCAGAGTTTATAATCCTGGTGCTGATCCTTCCATTGCTGTTGCCCTCCAACATGCTAATTAGCTCTTATAATTTATGTAGGTATGAAGAGTATTTAAATGGAATTAAAATTAAAAGAATGCAATTTGAAAAATAACAATTATGGCACTATAAAGTGAGACTTTGTAAGTCATTTATCTTAAGTCTGAGTTAAGTTGTAAGTCATCAATAAGAAAGTCTAAGTCAAGTAATTTTTTAACATATTTTCAAACAAGGCACAAGTCAGAAAAATTAACAATTTAGTCTGACATGAGTCAAGTTACTGTATGCGACCTGAGTTGCCCACCTCTGATAGATACTGTACAAAGCTACCAATCGCTTGCATTGCTGTTTCCGATATTCTGATATGTGTATTGCACTGGTGATGGCATTTTTTTGTGCTGGTTAAACTACAGTACATAGTTGGCTTGTATGTCAGGTTTTCGTAGGTGGCTGAAATATGATGTTCAGTTTACCTCCTAGGCAAGCAAGAGCAGCTACTTGTATTTGATGCTCTCCTCTAAGAACATATACCTTAATTACTCAAGCCTCAAATATTTTTCTGGTTTTGTTGTCATCTATTGAATAAAACCAAACAATTCATAGTAGATGAATTCTGTCTCCATCTAGAAACAGTTTTTGGCCTTTTATAACTTGATGCTGACTTTTATTGAAATTAGCTTTGAAAGAATTAATATTCTTTGACCAGTAGGGGATCTCAGCCAGTCCAAGAAGCAAGAGTCTATAATAAATTTTTATCCCTATCCACATAGAAAGCTTTTATTTAACAGTTTAGTGCTTAAAAAACAAAGTTATTTTACACTTTCCACATTGTATTGGAAAAGGACTACTAAAGAGAGATATACTTAAAAGGAAGCCAAAAGTCTTCTGTCCATTTCTCACTTAGCAGAAAGACCTCTTAAATTGGTAGTATGGTATGTCAGGAGGCATCGTTTCAGTTAAGTTCCATCCTTTGTCATGGTCATAGGTGAACTGCTTTTTTTTTTCTTTCCCACCATTTTATTTTCTTTTCAGTTTACATGCTGAAAGGAACAGTCCATTATTTCAACTCTCCAGCCTCATCAGTTGGTATATACTGTATATATTGTGCCACTCCTGTGTGCATCGGGGACAGTTTACATGCTCAAATAGTGTTATTAACAGCCAGACCGGGGGTTGGCACTCTCACCTGATCTTCTCTCGTCTTATTCCTCTGCAGACCAGCTGAAGACCCTGACTCTTAATGACATTACCATTAATCCACCCACTGTTGACATCACTTCTGGCCAACCCTGATGACATCATTTCAGCTACTCAGAATTCAACTTCCTGCCACATCAGTTTTTGTTCTGGCTGTCCTGATTCCACCTCTTCCTCTCTCCTTAGTCAGTTCAGTTGTGAACTCTACTTTTTTAAAGATGTGTTTCTTTTCATTTGCTGATTTTTCGGTATACGAGGTGGCCATCCCCAAACCTTTTTCTGTCTGCTGCCTGATTTTGTATAATATATACATATATAATTCATATAGCAGGATTCATTGTGCTTGTATCTCACTTCACACAGGGATTTGGACAGAACAGTGATACTTTATATATAATGATTACTGACAACTAAGTAGAAAAAGGCCAATCAAGTTTGGAGTTACAGGGGTCAGAGCCCATCAGACTGTGCCTTTAACCAACCCTGTAATGATGCACCATTCATCTGAAAACCTTCTACCTGTTGTGCATATAGGTGTAGTTGGTTTTTCAGCACTCATGATGCAATATGAAGTTAAAGAAACATACCTTTGCTCTTGATCATGATACAGTTGGTATACTAAAAGACTTGTTGTGTTCTTTGTTATTTATGTACTATGTATGTACAAGATTCCTTGAGTGATAACAACAGTAATAATGTTTAATCTTTATTGCAAAATTCTTCCTTTGTAAATAGCACAGAAGGGACTGTCCAGAGCTGTCGGGGTACACAAAGCAACATGTGCCAGAAGTCCCATATTTTTCCCCCTTCACCCTTTGTAAGGCTGCTAAAGGATTTCCGCCAAACAAAAATAACACAAACTAAAACAAATATCCAATTCATCCATGTTTATCAACACTCTCAGCAGCTCCAGGGGATACAAACTAGAGTATGTGCACCTCCTCCTCACCTCGTTCAGGTATCTCAGGAATATGTGTGGTACACTCCTCTACTTGGAAGAGTCAACCTCAGTCTTGAAGACAAGCTCTCCTCTCCCCTGCAGACATCCACTCTCCCATTTTATTTACCCCATATCATATTTTTCATCTCACCTGTCGCCTTACAGTCACCATCATCACAGCTTACTCTACGTGCCACAAACTGGAAGAAAGCCATTAAAATCCGTGCTAATGTACGCACATATGTACACTAACACAGACACTCCAAATCAAACCACTCTCCGGTAAGTAGCCTGTTCTAATTCATGGGCTCTCCTAACTCACACTGAATGTTTTTTTTTTAATTTCCTTTGCAGCTTGATATCTATTACTCAGATGCCTCTGCACATCCCAACTAAAGACGAGTGAAGTAACACCCCTCTACTCGCACCCATATCTCCGCCGTGGTTGTGCGTGGTTGAGCAGTTGCATCACCATTTCCCATTCCAATGGAGACCTCTAGGCACTACCTTTAATCTCCCAAAGAAACTGCCAACTGTTTACCCTCTCGTTTACTTTTATAAACAGCTCCACTCTCACTCATCATACACACATACATAAGCAGGCAAACACTGCCACAACAGTGAATTTTATCACAGGATTATCAAATTATGGAATGAGCCATTGTAATGAGTAGGATCCAATCAGGGAAGGGCCATGAAATAAGCGTGAACCATTCAGAGAACAATTAGAGTATTGTTTTGGTAAAACTGTGTTCATGCTTATCCACACCAAAACTGTGTGTTTTCAGAAGCATATAGCTTTAGAGAGCATTTTTAAATGTTCATTTTTAGGGGTCAATAATAACGGTGTTGTATGAATGAAAGGCAAAAACTGAGATAAATGTATTCATTTGTAAATGAAAATGTGTTAGTGTGGACAGAGCTTTAGTTAGGTTGTGAAGTTTAAAATAATAATGAATAAATAGTTCAACTAACAATACAACAATGACCTAAAAATGGAGAACAGCAACTCCACTCTAAAATTTTACCAGCAACAAACAGATGATTTTCCCATGAGGTTTCAGGTGGCAGTGGAAAGGAGAACCAAGATAATTAAAGAGCATTATGCAAAGAGTCCAAAAAATCTACAACTATATTTCCCAGCACATTACAAGGTTGAATAATGAAGTCAGGCAACTTGACAAATTCATCAGGCTCAAACAGTCTTTGGATTGTGTCAGCCTTCAGGTTACTATTACTCAGATACTAAGTGATCAGAAAATTAAATCAAGCAAAAAGCAAAAACCAAGAAGCCTGTCTGGAATTCAAACATTTAGCTGACCATAAATAATTCAGGTTCGTATGATATTGTGAATTTCTGGGCCGCATCCTCTAACTAATGAAGCAATTCCTTCAACTTAATGGATAACAAATCACAATCAATATTGTCATACGTTTGCTCCAAAGCCAATAACTTGTCTTAAAAAATAGACATTGTAATGCAGTGTACCACTATCAGAGAAGTGCTAAGATAGCACATTTCCAATACCAACACTGGACAGATCAACCTCCACTTGAAAAGGTAAAGAAATAGCAGAATGATTCAAAATAGGAACAGACGTAAACCTGGTCTTGAGACTATCAAAAGCCAACCAAGCTTCAGGAAACCAAAAGGTTCTTACATGTCTTCTTAGTAAGAGCAGTGATAGGAGCAATCAGGGATGAACAGTCTTTAGCAAACTAATGGTAGAGGTCTGAGAACCCCACAAAATGCTGCTCTTGCTTCACATTGCCAGGAGGCATCCAATTTTATTAAAGTTAAAACCATTTCAGATCTCAATAACACAGCAATTGACACTGCACCCCAAAAACAATAGTGAATTTTGATGAAATCACCTGAGAAGTTAGCAGAAACATTTTACACTCATGCTGTCTTCTTTCATTTCACTTGTTTCATTTGTGCCCTGGAGATTCAGTGAATGGCAGCTTTGAAAGTTGCCCAAAATTCTTGTGATATCATGTATATCCAGAAGTAAAATCATAGTTGTTGTGCTAAGTAAAAGAAGTAGCAAAAATGTCAGTCAAAGGTGCAGAAATCCCAATGAGAAATCCCAAAATATATAATCCAAGAGCAGAAACAAAATATCAAAAAACAGAAAAATCAAAGGGAAACAGTACTTGCAATAGTACCTCCAACTAACTCAATGATTCACTGAAGGCCAATTTCCCAGCCTCATATATAAAAGCTAAGGATGGTCATTCAGCAGTGATGTTAAAGCGGCTCTGCCTACTATTGTATCAACCAAAAAACACAAGGAGTAAAAAGAATACTTAAAAGCTTTGGTTAAAAAAATACAAGCCATTTCATGACAAAATTATACCTCACCCCCAACTACTATCCCACCCTTCTGGATTGTTCAGAAAACAGGCATGAAAACAGGGCAGGAACTGAGGGCATACAGAGCAGAAAACTACTCTGAACAATGATGACGAGAATCCAAAATGGAATAAAATTTAAACATTTCATTCATGTGAAAGGCAGAGTGAACCTTCATCTAATAACATATGGTCCAATAAACTTGGTGCCAACTTATGAATTGGAAACCTCAGGCAGATATTTTGCATAGCGAGCCATGCTCTTCCCGACATTAAAGTGAGATGCAAGTCTCCATTTATGATCAGTGAAATATTTAGAACAGAGGACTGTCTCCTTTAAATTGCCTTAAGATAGAAAAGTATTCAGACACAGTCAGCAAGAAAGAGAAAACCGAAGGAGGTTACAATAAAGGAAGGCTGAAAACCAAACAGACATTCAAAATTTGACATCTTTAATACTGAATGGTGTAAAATATTTTTGGTAGATTCAGCCAGAAGTAAAAGGTCTGACCATTTATCTTGGCAAGAATTGACCGTGCAGCCAAGAAATTTCTCAAGGTCTCTATTCACTTACCTATCCTCCAGATGACAACCAGAGGTAAAGTTAATAAAGCAACCAAACTGTTCACAAAAGAACATTTAAAATCTTGACACAGATTGAGGATCATGATCTGAAATAACAGAGGGCAGCAAACCATATAAGGTAACCTTGAGCATGGGAAAGGCATTATATAAATAAAATGTATTATTATTATTCTGGCCAGAAAGATATCTGCTAATGCTTCAACAGAAGTTAGGCTTTTCAGAGGTATAAAATGTTCATATTTAGAAAATCGATCCACAACCACTAATATACTTGTGAATGCTTTAGGTGAAGGAAAATCCCTGATAAAGTCAATAAAGATCTCATCTCTCATCCCAAAGACACAGAGGAATGGGTATAGGCTGAATCAGACCATTAGGCAAATCTAGAACAGACTTAACTCAACAGCAGATTTCACATGTGGCAACATACTCATGGGTATCCCTAACCATGTTTCCCTACTAAAAACTAAAAATAGGTGAAGGATGGAATTTGTTTGAATAACTCAACAGCAGACCAAATATGAATTAGCTATTGGAAATTTGAATTCTTAACTCAGAAGGAACATCTAATCTTCCCTCAGGATTTTTTTTTCCAATTTAGGAGTGTCACACTAAACCTATTGTGGAGAGCATGATGGTTGCACCCAAAAATTTGTCTAATGAAAGAGTGGGTTCCAGTGCAAACAGTTTTCCCATTTTATAGTCCCCAAATTGATAAGAAATGGTGAAGTCAAACCAATAAAAAGCAGTGCCCACACAGCTTGGTGAGCATTCAGCCACTTGGCTGACTTTAGATAGGATTTTACTGGTCAGCATATATGATAAACAGAAATCTGTCACTTTCCATCCAGTGTCTCTATTCCTCTAATGCTAACTTAATTGCCAGCGCCTCTCAATTCCCTACATTACAGGTCCACTTTGTGGAAGTTAATTTTTTAGAATAAAATGCACAAGTGTTCAATAAACTTTAGGAGTTTCTGAGTGAGAATAGCACCCTCTCCTAAACTTGATGCGTCTACTTCCTCTATAAATTGTTGGATCAGTTTTAGGATGTTGTAATTCAGGGTGGAGGCAAACAATTGTTTAAAGCAATCAAAAGTGAATTGTGCCTCAGAAGTCCAATCAAATATTCTATTACTCTTTCTTGTGAAAGATGTTATAGAAAAAGGCATGAATCTGATTTTTTAATAAATCCTTGGTAATAATTGTAAAATCAATGAAACCTCAGAACTTGTTTTAACACTCACAAGTGATGTCCAAATAATCATGAGAGAATTCTTGGAATTGTCCATTGTTAAACTGATTTTTTTTATTTTATGTTTGAGAAGTAAACCTCTATTTCTGTGGAATACATATAACTCAAGTGTAACATATAAATGATTTTCCTGTAAATGTCTAAGGACTTTTTAAAAATGTTTCAAGTGAGTTTTGAAAACCTTAGAAAATATCAGTATGTCATCAACATAAACTTGATCATAAACATCCAATAAATCACTGAAACTGCTGTTTACAAGGGACTGAAAAATTGCAGGTGCACTGGTTAATCCATAGGGCATAAACCTGTACTTGTAATGTCTGCTAGAAGTACTGAAGACTGTTTTCCACTTGTCGCTCTCTCTAATTCTAATTCAATTTTATACACTTTAAAGTTCTGTTTTGTAAATACTGTAGCTCCAGCGTAGAGTGCCTATATGGATTCTTTTCTCTTTAGATTGCACTTTTAGGTAGCTTGCTGTCCTTAGAAGGGCTTCTTATTACTGCCACACTGTTTTTAGAGTTAATTTGCAACTTTGCAGGATTGTTCTTTTCCAGGGGCACCTTACAGCTGGATCTGAAACGGCTCATTTGCATGAATAAACGCCAACCCACATTGTTGGTGTCTGAACCCCAGGATGGTGCAACACCACTTCATCAAGTAATAGCTCAAAGGCTTGGTAAATTCATTGCAATTTCAATGTTCTATGGTGGTTTTTTTTTTTGGTTTTTTTTAACACTGGACTGGCAAATAGCAATTGTATCTGAGTAGGGGAGAAAAACATGTGTGGCTCAGTCCTGGAATTTGAGTATGTGAGCATTGCGTCTTCAGGTGCATTTGAATAAAATTCAAAAACATCTACTGTTATCATAATGTCTGTTGGTTTTGTCCATATTATACAACTGAGAGTGCATCTATTTTACTGAAATTTGTTCTTTAAATTAATTAAAGAACTCAAAATGTTATTAAGAATTTTATTAAGATTGAATAGAGCATGTTGTACATATTTTTGAAATTTAAAAGGTGTCAGAGAATTTTCAAAATCTTCTATCTCAAAACATGGAAACATTCTCTGAGACTTCAATTGCTTATCAGTTTACTATTTCAAATTTACCTTGAAGGATGTTATTTCAGCTTGTGTATTTTCCTCTTTTACATGTCAGATGCCTACTTCTGATGGCAAAGCAAATCCCAAATGCAAGTTAGTGTAATGCCACCATACAATTTATTTCATTAGATGCATGCCAACATGATGATAGTACAGATTTCATCTCTCCATTAGGTGTTTATTTCAAACATGTTATGTCTAAGAAATATAAACCCCAATTAGCTATAGACCCTCCACAAATAGCAATTAACAATAGTATGTCAAGCAATTAAATATTAAATATTTACAGTACATTACTTTGGTTGTCTTTGAATGCTATTCCAGCCAGCAGAACCCTACAGTATTTGATCCCATTTAACTACAGGCTATTAAGAAACATGTATTTTTATGGACTCTGCTAATACATGTAACAATATTCTATTATCACTATTATATCTGAATATGACTCATAGTCACAAAAATATATAAGGAGCAAAAATATGATACCTCTGTCTTTGGAGAAGTAAATAAACAAAAATTAAAAATGCTTCAGTTTTCAAAACAGTTAAATAATGTATCTATCACATTGCCTACATATTCTAATTTGATTCATTATATTATCCTGTTTCTCTACTTTGTTCTTATACTCCTTTTTTATGAAAAAGACATTTTTTGTCCATCCATTTTTGGGGGGATTTGGTGTATATAATGGGCAACATGTCACAACTTTGACTAAGTATAAAATAATTTACTGTATATAATAAGCATTTTTAGCTAAAAAATGCATAAAGGAAAATGCTTTTTGGGAACACTGAATATGCAGTCACCTTTTGAAACAGTCATTGTATTGTAAATTCTTCAGGCATCTGCTAATGAAATATATCAAAATTAGTAACTATTTATAATAGCTTTAGCAAGAAAAAGAAATAACCAATGTGATGGCTGAGTCTCTGAGAGATTCTGTATTTTTTAGTACCGTATTTGTGAAAACAAAGGCAAGTTTTTACATAAGCAATAAAAAGGTCTGTAAAATCTACATTTACAGAATGATTATCACATCTAAACATACTTTCAAAATAGGATGACAAAAATATAACACTTGACATCTGAAAGATAAAATTAAGAATATTTTAAATTTTATTTTTTTTATCCAATCTTTCATAGTTATCATTTGCTTATTTTATGCCCTAAGGTACTGTAACTGTAGTTCCCTTCCCTGGCAGTAATGCACTTAGAGTGATTCATCATGCCTCTCATTACGCAGTGATAAGAAAGTGATCATGTTGTCTTAACCATGACAGTTAGAAATACATTGGCTTGCTATCATGAAAATTACTTGGGAATATTAATGAGTTTGTAACCAATGTGATGATCTTAGTAGCAGGAAAAGCGCATGTGTTAAGGAGGATCAAAAGCATGGCTGTAAATGTTCACATGATCAAATATCCCCTAGGATATTCACTTCACAGGAATATTAAGCAACCTTTTAGAATGCAGCTAACACTGCCAGGATTTCATTACAATCAATATGTTTTCTGCATTTCAAACAGCCACATCACTAAATTAAGATTTCATAGAATTGAGAATTTATATTGTTAGATTTAATTGATTTTGAGATGAGAAAGTGAAACACTCAAATCCATTTTGTAGTGTTTCTCCGTTAGCAGTGATGATGTTCATTTAATGATACGAATATACTGTACTACATTTTATGTCATCCTAGTATGATTATATGCAGATCACTTTCAAATGTTGAGATTTACTATTACTTATTACTCCTTATTTCACACATATTGAGTGTATAGCATTGCTGTACAGTGCTAATTGTATGAAAATATTATAAGACTAAATAAGCAAAATATGCAAATACAGTCTATGTTTCTTGTGTTTAGCAGCTGCATATATTTGAAATGAACACCACAGATTACATTAGGTACCAATGCTAGTCCAAATGAAAAAACCCAGCTGAGATATATACTGTACTTTGTAGACATGTTGCACTAGTTAATCATCTGTGCAGTACTCAGCATGAAATACAGGTCTTTAAATATAGTGGATCCATAAAACACACTGTATAATTTATGCACAGTATACACACACACACACTTAAAGTGACAGGTTAAGTGCCTATTTAACATTGGTGAATTTCCTATATATCTATTTTGTCCATGCATCCATTGGTTACACAGACACAGGGGCCTACAACACATGCTGTCAACATTTGGGTGCAAGGCGGGTACTACCCTCACTCTGTAGTTCAGTTAACATGAATGTGGACTATTCCAAATAAGCCTGTGTAGGGAAACATGAACACTATACTGAAGTGCTCAGATATGAACCCAGGACTCTAAAAGGTGGCACTTTAAGGACTGTAACAAAAAGCCACTTCTACAAAGTGGTATGCTGATTGTATCTCTGTGGCAGTATTGATTTTCAATTACTACTTGGGGCAATTAATTTATTCTGAGGGATAATTGCTCCTTCCCTCTATTCTTTACTGGTTGTTTTTCTTTTTTTCTGGACTCTTTATTAGTGATTTTTTCCTTGTGGATCAAAATCCACTATCTATTTACTCATCCTGCTTTTTCCATCATCTGTGTAGATTAAATACTTCCCAGCCTTTTCCCCTCTTTCCTTGAAGCTAACTAGCAAACTGGTGCCCACAGTAGTCTTTGTGTGTGGCCCATATAGCTTTTATATTAAGACAGTACATTATTTACCTAAATGCATGGGTGGAGTTTGACATTTAGGCTTGAGGGGTCCAGATGAACTCTAAATTGTACTGCTACATATTTACATCATATCCCAAGTCAAATATAATAAATAGTTTCTAATATAAAGTTACACTTTGAAACTACGAAAAAGTACACAAATACTGTTAACAATATTTAAACAGAAAATATTGCCTTTTTTAGTTTGTTTGTCTACATAATTATAATTGTGACAAAATAAGCTCTTTCTTATTTTAATAAGTAACATTTGACTGCGTTCTGGGATTAATTATTTGAAAGTTGGATGCTGTCTTTTATTTATTTGCTTCATCAAAGAGTCAGATATCACATATTTATGTTATAAATATTTTGTCATGGGGCAGGTTTAATTTGTGATAGAGATTTGCTCAGACTGCCACACCAGTATTTGTAGGTGCAGGCGTAAATGCCAAGCACATATGCACAAACATTTAAATCTCTGATGCTGACTAAGCGAGAAGTCTGATTGTCTGGGCTTGTGAGTGTCCTGGATAAAAACCAAGATCCAGGCCTTTAATGATCTCTTGTGTACAGCCATCAGCAATGTGCCTGTTTGCGGAGAGAGTGTTGACTGCGTTGAGAGGTTTACTTACCCTGGCAGTGACATTCATGTCTCTGGTGACTCTTCCTATGAAGTCAGTAGACGGATTGGAAGGGCATGGGGGGTCATGAAGTCGCTGGAAAGAGGTGTGTGGTGCTCCCAATATCTATGCAAAAGGACGAAGGTCCAAGTCTTTAGAGTCCTGATGCTTCCTGTCTTGCTATATGGATGCGAGACATGGACGCTATCCAGTGACCTGAGACGAAGGCTGTACTTCTTTGGTACTGTGTCTCTCTGGAAAATCCTTGGGTACCGTTGGTTTGACTTTGTGTTGAATAAGCGGTTGCTCATGGAGTCCCGAATGATGCACATTACCTGCATTGTGAGGGAGCGTCAGTTACGACACTATGGCCATGTGCCGCATTTCCCTGAGGGTGATCCAGCTCATAAGATCCTCATTGTTGGGGACCCGAGTGGCTGGACCAGGCCAAGGGGTCGCCCACGTAACACCTGGCTGTGGCAGATAGTGGGTCATTTCCAGAGGGTGGGACTGGACCGCGTGTCTGCCTGGGGGGTTGCCAACCAGGATCCTGAGTTGTTTCGTCGTGTACTGGGTGCAGCAACGCACTGTACCAGTGCATGCTCCCCAACTTGACTTGACTTGATGTTGACTAATAACTACTGGGGATCTGTTTGCCTACAAGAGCAGCTATCAGATGAGTAAAATAGGTAAATCAAATTCAGCAACTTAACAAAACCTCTTTTAAGCCAAATCTGAAACAACAAATTTCTCTTGTCTATTTTAAGAATAAGCAATGTGCCAGAGAGAATTTTTTGGGCAGGAGAGATTATACTGTAGCATTTGCTGATCCATCCATCCTCTAAACCCACTTATGCAGGTCCCAGCAAGCAATGGGAACATGCAGGAACAACCCCTGAACAGGGTGCCAGCCCCATTAGAAAATGAATAAGACACATAAGGGCCAGTTTAGCATCATCAGTTCACCTAATCTTCATGTCTCATATGCAAACACCATGCAGAAAGCAGAGAGCTTTAACCACCAGATCCTTACTATAAGGCAACAGTGCTACTATTGTGTCACCATGCAGTGTATTCATTGATTATTAACATATATAAATTGACTGTGGCCTTTAAGAAATTTTAAAAAATACCCTTTATTTGAGATTTATTATAATAACATTGTGCATCTGGTTTGGGGTAGACACCCCTGGCCACACACATTGAACTTCACCCATGCCTAAAGGTGGTGTAAAGTCATTCTAAAGTCTGTTTAACTTGCACATGTTAGTTGTGCTTGTCATGTGCGTTATCTCTCTATATATAAAATCTGTCTGCTTTTTATGATAGAACTACTTAATGGATTTAGATCGGGTTTTTTTCTATAATTTGCTTGAACATTCCAGTTGATTTTGTGACTTCTGTCATCGCACTAAGTATCATATATTGCTTGCAGGAGCGATTTATTCGCTCTAATCTGAGACAGAAGCTGCAGGCCGAGGGGAGGGGGAAGCATGACGTCAGGAGTGGGGAGCCAGACAGGGCCCTCCTAACTCACAAGTTTCTGTTCAAATTGCTCTACCTGTGAATTTCCCCTTGGGATTAATAAAGTATCTATCACATCTATCTAAAGGTTGTCCTATTTCACTACCACACAGGCAGAGCCACGGGGGATAGCTAGTTTTAAATGTGTTTCATAATTAAATAAAATTGTTCTGTAGAGAACGTGTTACTGAACTTAGATATGTGATGCTCACTACTTTACTGATAAACATAGACATCCCTAGTCATTGTTTTTTGAATCTGTCTCCATAGTTGATTCTGGTGATAATGAGGGACATTGATTTTGATGTAAGGAATAGAGCCAATCAAGTGTCGCTCAAAATGCAAATTCTGGCATTTGTGATGCAGAGCATGAGCCTCTTTCCCTTGGAATATTTTAAATTGTACCCATGATAATATGTAATATTTGTGTTGTGATCTGTACTTTATTCATTTCATAAGAGATTTCCTGAATAGATTTATAAAATCTATACATTGGTCTAGGTGTTTTACAGCTCAAGGATTACAATTTTCTTATTTTTTTTCAGTGTAAATGAGCAACATCAAGATTTTTTCTATCATGTTGTTATGCCATCTTTGTTTCCTGTCACACTGCTGTTTGTAGTTATTTGGTCTCCCTCGTTATTATAGCATTTCTCCCACATTTCCATCATTCCTTAAAATCAGTATAGTGGAAAAAGTTTGCTTTCATTCCAAAGTAATTTAGAATATTAATTTCTCGTAGCAGTTTTAATACTAATGGTCTATGATCTCAAATCTGAGATATAAAGCTCCATATCATTGACATAAACAGAGATTTTTTTGTTCAAGACCTTCACTTATGATCCCCTTTATCTCTTATTGCTTCTAAAGGTAAATAATTAATGGTCATGTTAATGATCAGAAAATTTTCATTTGTAGTAATCCAAGTTTTTATTATTAATATGGACTGAGTTAGGCCAAACCCAAATTTGCATAGTTTGGTGTTAGGGAATGGCAACAGTTCCACCTCTGGCTGAAGTTTTGTTTCCTTGCTATGTTCTCTAATTAACATATTATTTAGTAAGCATTTTAACTTTTACATTAATTCTGTTGGTTATTGTCTTTGTGATGTTCTTTGTTTTTATATGTTGAATCTAAATGTTGGGGTCTTCTGACATTCCAGCTGTGGGACCTTTTTGCTTCTTTTAAAGGGACTATGAAACTGTAAGCTGGCATTAGTGTAATCCAAAGCTGTTCGGTTTTTGGTTTTTGATCTCCTCATTATAAGAGCATTTTTTATGATTCTTTTATTGATGGACTTTGGCTTTGTTATTTGATTTTGATTACAAGATTACAGACTGAGGTTGCTTGTTTTTAAGCATACCTATTTCATTACTTTTAGCTTTTGTTTTATATTCTCTTTTTAAATATTTGTAATACATTCTTTCATAATATTTAGAAACTTTTTTGTCATTTATGCCAGGTGTTTTTACGGTTCACTTCTTCCTTTGAGCTTTGGCCTCTTTTTGGTATGTAAGGCTCAAGCCTTCTTGTTGCTTTTGAGGGCCAGCCTTATGTTTCTTGACCTTACTGGTGTTTCTTCGGTAGCAGTTTTTTGGTATTTCACCCAGCATGGACAAAGAAATTTGTTATAAAAATTCAAGAACAGCACATGCACTTTCTAATTTTTTGTTCCATACGTTTCCCCAACATTTGCTTCAATAAAAGTTAAATGCTACGTTCTTGGATATTAATGTTTTTTGAAAGTTTCACTGGTGCTTTATTTTAACATGTAAATAAATGCAATTTGATTGTTTAAATTCCTTTAAGTACTTTGTCAAAGCTTCTTAATTTTTTTAGAGTCATTCTGTCATATTTATACTAAAGCAAACACATCCAGTTTTGGTTTACCTTTTTTTCTTTGCACTGTGTTTCTTGAATTCTTGACACTTAATGTGTATCTTAAGGCTAATTCCAAGTACAGAAGTGTAATTGCTACTGAAAAGATCATCAGCATTGTATTTTTGTTAGAGACTGCTAAATTAAATCTGAAAGACAACATGTGCAAGCCTTGTAGTTAAGTAACTTTAGCAGAACATAATCAATAATGTTAATACATCAGGGAATGAATCAGAATCGTATGTACCTGCGCATACTTTTATACAAGAAAATTGATTTTGATTTCCTCAATGCGAACATAGACATATAGTGGCTATGTGCACAGTTGACAAGGCATTGATTTTATTTTCCCTATATTTAGTCACTGAATGTTCAAGGTTGACAAGGGCAATTGTGTTTCTCCAACAAAAATATTAGTCATTGTACTTGTCAGAAAGTACTGTGCTGTTTAGAACACCTGGTAGCTGGAGTGCTTTTTTCTTTTTTGGGGGCAATCAACAAACCCTTACATATATACATACATACATACATTCATACATACACTACATAGACACATATGTTCACCCTTAACAAAACTATAAGTCTAAATCAGACTTCAGTAGCCAGGTGTATTAACTGATAGATTTACATTTTTGACTCAATGGCAGAATACTGAAAATAATTGTTCTGTGTTCTGTGTTTCTGTGTCTCTTTCAGTTATAACAGGAGCATTTTGCACTGATCTAATATACAGTAAGGGACCAAAATTAATAATACAGAAGATGTTAGAGTGCCTTCTGAAATCATTCAGAGCCCTGGCTTTAACCTGAAAAGTAAATTTCTCAGGTCTCTGTTTTAAGATTGTGATTTGAACACAGTGTAAAGAATTAAATGAGGACAGGAAAGGTGAGAAAAATGATCATCTGAACCATGTTTATCTGTCAAAAATATTTGGTATTTTCTTACTACAGTTTTTGAGCATTAAATTAGTATCCTTAATCATTAGAAATAACTATTAAACATTCTTTATATTCATTATAGTTGCTAAAACATAAAACATGCATTATTTGAATGATGCATTTGTTTGTTGAAATGTAAATTGAATTCTAAAAAGTATTGATTGCCTTCTATTAAGGGCACTATAAATGTAAAGACTGATTTGAAGAACTTGAAGTAAGTCAATTTATGATTATGGTGTGAAGGTTAGAATAATTAATATGTTAGCTTTTTATTGATTGACTCTCATTATTGTTCTATAGGACCTTGAGCCCAATCCTTGAAGCACTACACATCTGCAAAAGTCTGTTTATGTGTTTAATGAAATGCTGTACAGTACTGGGGATTCCTTTGTTTTTCAGAAAAACAGACATAATATTTTTAAAAAACAGTGTTGCTAACTGTACAGGAATATATAATACTAGCCAGCCACATAAGTATTTATTGATGGGTGAACACTTCCTGAAAGACACAGTTATCTAAATGGGGTGGGTTTGAGGATACGACTGTAAGTGAATGAAAAGATGGAACTCTGGAGAGAGCAACATACAATTGTCCATGACTGAAAACTGGTTTTGGCAGATACAGGCATATCTTTTTGAAAGTTTGTCCCTGTGCCTTATTAATTGTCATTGCGAAGGCCAATCTAACAGGAAATTGTCTGTGTGTAAAAGTAAAAGGCAAATTTGAACCTGATGGGGTCAGGGATATCTCGGAAGTGAATGGTGATAGTAGCTGGAAGCATTTGGGACATCACCACAACTTCTGCCTCGCCACCATAAACTCTGGAAGTATTCATGTAATCAGCGTATTGTTGAGCAGACTGTATGACTATGCTTCCGTGACTAAGAACAACGCTCTGTCATGCGTACCCCATGGTCTTAGAGTTGGCGGGCGGGGCTCTGTTGTGCGTACCCCATGGGCACTGCCTGCTCATGCCTCGAGAGTGAGGGTGGACACAGGAGGAGGGTTAGAGTTAGCGGGCGGGGCTCTGTCGTGTGTATCCCATGACGCGGGAGGAGGGTTAGAGTTGGCGGGCAGGGCTCTGTCTTGCGTGCGTGCGTATCCCATAGTCGGGCGACTTGGTGGATTATATATAGAAAAGCAGCTGGAACCGAAAAGAACAATGAAAAGTCAACGTGGTTCAAAAGTGCATGTGGACTGTAGCAGAGACGAAAGCAACTGAGGCGGTGTTTGGTGAGGTGTTGCGTGCCTCGAGAGCGAGGGTGGACTCGGGAGGAGGGTTAGAGTTGGTGGGCGGGGCTCTGTTGTGCGTATCCCATGACGCGGGAGGAGGATTAGAGTTGGCGGGCGGGGTTCTGTCGTGCGTATCCCATGGTCTCTGTCTTGCGTGCCATGGTCGGCTGCTTAGTGAATTGTTGGTGGGCAGGGCTCTGTGAGTTGGCAGGCGTGGCTCTGTCTTGCGTGCGTCTTGCTTGCCATGGTCTTAGTGAATTATATATATAGATATTTAGTGTACTTTTTGTGCTTTTTTCAAACAATATTTCCTTGACTATATACCTTTAAGAATGCATAATTAACTATATCATTCAGTTTTTCTAAATTTAAATATTCTCAGTTCAGTTACAGTACATACAGTAATTTATGTTCTCTACACTAAACAATTACTGTATAATTGCAATATAAGGGTAGCTTGACTCTTAGAATAAAAGCACTTTATTTGCTGAGAAGTCAATGTAACAAATGCAAACAAAAGAAATATAGGTCATTGTCCAATATAAAGTTTTTCAATATTTTCAAGTCACTCTTTTACTCTATCTGGTCTCTTATTTTCCACTGAATGTTTGTCAGGCAGACAGTCATATATCGTCTGACTGTCACTACTTCCATCCACAGTTTCATTCAACAAATCAATATTTCTGTGGTTATACTAATCCAATCCTCCTCTATACATATGACAGTGTATTTTTCTATACAGATTTTCTTTAATCTAAAACTCCCATGAATAATGATCAGCAGAAGAACTTGAAAATCTAATTTCAGTGTTAAATATAGTTAAAACATAATGTGAATTGAGTAAATGATGCTTTTGTTCTTTGCGTCATCCATTACTAGACAGCATTTTGCTTACCACTCCAATAAATTAATTAATTTTCATGTCCAGGCAGTCATTTGCTAATTAGACAGTCATATTTAAAACAATACGGTCCACTTACATTGTACTGACTTTTTTGATATTTTTCCTGGCTGTAGTGTCCAGATTGTCTTGGATCTCCTATTTTTCTTACTGTTTCTTCTTTTAATGTTATTTGAACCTAAGATGAACTGCTGTATTGGGAAGGTATATAATTAAATTTATTTATTTAATTTTTTTAATAATTTTTTTAGCTTTATTAGATCTAGGCTGAGTGACTTGTTTTTCTCATCATACACATTTCATTGTATGTTGACCCTGTGTTAACCTATATATGACAAATAAACCTAAACCTAAACCTAAACCTAAATTTGTTAAGGACTATTTAAACTAGTGTATAAGGGAGAAAGGAGATTAAGGCAGGTTATGTTTAAAATTTCATGTTAGGGATTGATAAAATTCTGAAAATTTCTTTTTTTGACACTATAAATATTAGACATGCAAATTGAGCTGTATGTACCTATGCGTCAATTTTTATGATAGAGCAGTAACAGAATCCTACCTTTATTCAGAAATGTTAATAAGTGTATAGGGTAAATGGATATGTAGAAAAAACAGGCAACATTGAAAAGGTGGAGAGTATCCTTTTACCTAGAAAGGATTTAAATATGAGTCTGCTTCAAATGGAAGTTGACCCACATCATAGTGAGGATATATGAATTTGAAATGAAAGCAGCAAAGATAGTGGTCTGACTACCCAAAGCAGGTAACAGTTTGAGTATGGAAGCTTCAAATAAAGTAAAAAAAGTAAATTTACAGGGGAATGTTAGAGCATTGGAGGATATAATAACTAAAATATTATATGTGAAGGGTACAAATAGTGAAGAACATAAACAAGAATTCATAGGTGAAAGCTGTCACTTTCTTGTAAGTTACCATAGTGAAACAACAATGAGGGGAAAAGTCTGTCTAAACGTATTTTGTAATTAGGATAGCAATCAGGGTTTTGAGATAAATGAATCATTAGTCTCGAGGTCGCAATATATTTAATTGTCTTTTACCAAGCAGGTTTTAAGCAAATGTAACAAAGCCTAAAATTACAAACTGGAGCAAACTTTTAACTATGGAAAGAATCTTGGAGAAATTATATGGCTTTAAAAGCATACAGCATTTAACTAATTACAGTATATGACTCTCAAAACCAACTGGCTACACCAGTGATTTACATATGTAATGTATTATGTACACAGCAGGGTATGCTTGTCTTGATATTTAGAAACATTAGATCCAGTGTGTTTCTTTGTGCCAGTCCCAAGCCCAGATAAATAGGGAGGGTTACGTCAGGAAGGGCATCCAATGTAAAATTTTGCCAAATCAGTATGCGGACAACAATACAAATTTCCATACCGGATAGGTCAAGCCACGGGTTAAAAACGGCCGGCACCAGTACTGTTAACAAACAGGGTGCTGGCGGAAATTGGGCTACTGTTGGCCAAAGAAGGAGAAGAAGAGGTGGGAGACGTGTCTGGAGGCAGGAGGAGAGGAGGAAGGTAAAGAGAGTGAAACTGAGGGTAGGAAGTTTGAATGTTGGCAGTATGATTGGTAAGGGGAGAGAGTTAGCTGATATGACGGAGAGAAGGAAGGTTGATATATTGTGCATGCAAGAAACTAAATGGAAGGGGAGTAAGGCCAGGTGGATCAGAGGTGGATTCAAATTGTTCTATCATGGTGTGGATGGGAGGAGAAATAGGGTAGGGATTATTCTGAAGGAACAGTAATGTCAAAAGTGTTTTGGAGGTGAAAAGAGTGTCAGACAGAGTAATGATTATGAAGCTGGAAATTGGAGGTGTGATAATGAATGTTGTTAGTGCATATGCCCTGCAAGTTGGGTGTGCGATGGATGAGAAAGAAGATTTCTAGAGTGAGTTGGATGAAGTGATGAACAGTATACCCAAGTCATAGAAAGTGGCGATTGGAGAGGATTTCAATGGATATGTTGGTGAAGGGAACAGAGAAGAAGAAGACGTGATGGGTAGGTATGGTGTCAAGGAGAGGAATGAAGAAGGTCAGATGATAATGGATTTTGCCAAAAGGATGGACATGGCTGTGGTGAATATGTATATTAAGAAGAGGGAGGTGTACATAGGGTGATGTACAAGAGTGGAGGAAGATGCACACAGGTAGATTACATCCTGTGTAAAAGTGAATCTGAAGGAGATTGAAGACTGCAAAGACTGCAGGAGATCAAGAATAGGAAGAAAGTGAGGACAGAGACACGGATAAAATGGTGGAAGTTGAAAAAGGAAGACTGCAAGGTTGAGTTTAGGGAGGAGGTGAGACAGGCACTGGGTGGCAGTGAAGAATTACCAGACAGTTGGGCAACTACAGCAGATATAGTAAGGGGGACAGCAAGAAGGGTGCTTGGTGTGACATCTGGACAGAGGAAGGAGGAAAAGGAAACCTGTTGGTGGAATGGGGAAGTACAGGAGAGTATACAGAGGAAGAGGATGGCGAAGAAGAAGTGGGATAGTTAGAGAGATGCAGAAAGTAGACAAGAGTACAAGGAGATAAGGCTCAAGGTGAAGAGAGAAGGGACGAAGGCTAAAGAAAAGACATATGATGAGTTGTATGAGAGGTTGAACACTAAGGAGGGAGAAAAGGACCTGTACCAACTGGCAAGACAGAGGGACCAAGCTGGGAAAGATGTGCAACAGGTTAGAGTGATAAAGGATAAAGATGAAAATGTACTCAAAAGCAAGGAGAGTGTGGTGAGCAGATGGAAAGAGTACTTTGTGAGGCTGGTGAATGAAGAGAATGTGAGAGAGAGAAGGTTGGATGATGTGGAGATAGTGAAAGGGCAAAGGATTAGCAAGGAGGAAGCAAGGACAGCTATGACGAGGATGAAGAATGGAAAGGCCATTGGTCCAGATGACATACCTGTGGAAGTATGCAGATGTTTAGGAGAGATGGCAGTGGAGTTTTTAACCAGATTGTTTAACACTAGAATTACCAGAGTCTACAAAAAACCTTGTAGATCTGGCCCACCTTAAAACCGTTCTCACCTCTCCTTTGTCTTCTAAATGTGCCGATTAAAACAAGCAGCAAGCAGCCGACTATTCCATCCCCCACCGCCGCAGAATGTTCACTAAGTTTTTCCAGCTCATGCCTTGTTTGATTATCTGGGAGAAGTGCTGGAGTTTTAGAATGGAAATAATAGATCGCTATTTGGAACACAAGCATTTCATGTGTGTTCCGTTTCTACAGTAATCTGTGTAAACACATTTTTAAAACATAAACGTTTTTCATATTTTAGTAGTAAATGACAAAATGTAGGCATAAACTATATACAGTAATCCCTCCTCCATCGTGGGGGTTGCGTTCCAGAGCCACCCGCGAAATAAGAAAATCCGCGAAGTAGAAACCATATGTTTATATGGTTATTTTTATATTGTCATGTTTGGGTCACAGATTTGCACAGAAACACAGGAGGTTGTAGAGAGACAGGAACGTTATTCAAACACTGCAAACAAACATTTGTCTCTTTTTCAAAAGTTTAAACTGTGCTCCATGACAAGACAGAGATGACAGTTCTGTCTCACAATTAAAAGAATGCAAACATATCTTCCTCTTCAAAGGAGTGCATGTCAGGAGCACAGGCTGTCAGAAACAGAGAGTAAAGCAAACAAATCAATAGGGCTGTTTGGCTTTTAAGTATGCGAAGCACCGCCGGTACAAAGCTGTTGAAGGTGGCAGCTCACACCCCCTCCGTCAGGAGCAGGGAGAGAGAGAGAGAGAGAGAGACAGAGAAAAACAAAGTCAAAAATCAATGCGTGCCCTTTGAGCTTTTAAGTATGCGAAGCACCGTGCAGCATGTCGCTTCACGAAGCAGCTGCACACAGAAGGTAGCAACGTGAAGATAATCTTTCAGCATTTTTAGACGAGCGTCCGTATCGTCTAGGTGTGCGAACAGCCCCCCTGCTCACACCCCCCCTGCTCACACCCCCTATGTCAGGATCAGAGAAAGTCAGCGCAAGAGAAAGAGAGAGAAAGTAAGTTGGGTAGCTTCTCAGCCATCTGCCAATAGCGTCCCTTGTATGAAATCAACTGGGCAAACCAACTGAGGAAGCATGTACCAGAAATTAAAAGACCCATTGTCCTCAGAAATCCGCGAACCAGCAAAAAATCCGCGATATATATTTAAATATGCTTACATATAAAATCCGCGATAGAGTGAAGCCGCGAAAGGCAAAGCGCGATATAGCGAGGGATCACTGTAATGTATGAAGCCTGAAGTCCAAGGATCAAGTAAACACTTTCACAAAAGGTTCAAGGATGATACAACACCTTCCGTGGCGTAGCGGTAAGATTTGCTGATTTGTAATCAAGAGTCCCCCGGTTCGATCCCCACTCACTCCTATATTTGCCGTTTTCAGTTGTGAGCTGCTCCTTTTGTTAATATTATACAGTACACACATACATTTGGTTTGCGTCTGTAACACACGGTGTGCATTTATAGGACTTGTAAAAGTTACCATTTTTTTTTACTTTTATTCTCTCTAAATCACGATCACGATACATACTTACCTCTTCCCCATAGGGTATCTGACGCTATTATTTTTTATTTGAAACGGAATTACTGGAGATGTGAGTGGTGTTTTGAGACAATGGAACTGGACATTCTCTCATCTGGAGGATATAAAAGCTGACACACAAACGCTGGCGAATCTGCCTTCTTCGTATCTCACCGTCAACTTTATTTTTTTTTATTCAGTTTTATTGAGTGTTCCTGCTCATGCTGAATTAGTGTGCACCTTATGGTGTATGATGTCGAAAAAACAAAAAAACACAGACATAGGTATATATGATATTTGGAATTATTCGTTTTATGACCTGTATAGTACATTTCAGAAAACTTTGTGGCATGGATGCAATATTATTCATATTATTCATATTCATTCGCATAACGTCTTGCGATTTGTAATCAGTGACTGCGTTTTTTTTTTTCCCCGATCTTGCCAGTCCCCACATGTTGCTGTATGCTGTTTCTTTTGTACTCCAGGACATGCAGAGGATAGAATAGTACAGAGCAGTACGTTCAGCGCTATATGCAATCATCAGGTTCAAATGTTAACTGTTCACACACACGCAAGGATAGTCTTTCCTACATTTACAACGTGTGTACCTATTACAATGTACATGCTTCTCTCTATGCTGTGGTTCCTATTACACGCCTGAAAGAAAGAGACGATATATGTGAAAACATCATCGCACTAATGCAATATTATTTGAAAACGAACAGCGTCAGATCGGGTGTGGATTTATGTTGGCGCTATTACTGAAAGAAAAAAAGATCAACATGTGTGTTGATCCTGCAGCACTGAATAAGCTCACATACATTATAAGCTCTTCATACATTATATAGTTTATGTCTACATTTTGTCATTTACTACTAAAATATGAAAAACGTTTCTGTTTTAAAAATGTGTTTACACAGATTACTGTAGAAACGGAACACACATGAACTGCGTGTGTTCCAAATAGCAATCTATTATTTCCACTTTAAAACTCCAGCAGTTCAGTCACTCCCAGATAATCAAACAAGGCATGAGCTGGGAAAACTTAGTGAACGTTCTGCCGCGGTGGGGGATGGAATAGCCAGCTGCTTGCTGCTCGTGTTAATCGGCACATTTAGAAGACAAAAGAGAGCTGAGAACAGTTTTAAGGTGGGCCGGATCTACGAGTTTTTTCGTAGACTCTGGTAATTCTAGTGTTAATGGAATCTTGGAAAGTGAGAGGATGCCTGAGGAGTGGAGAAGAAGTGTACTGGTGCCAATATTTAAGAATAAGGTGGATGTGCAGGACTGTAGTAACTACAGGAATGATAAAATTGATGAGCCACAGCATGAAGTTATGCAAAAGAGTAGCAGAAGCTAGGTTAAGAAGTGAGGTGATGATAAGTGAGCAGCAGTATGGTTTCATGCCAAGAAAGAGCACCACAGATGCGATGTTTGTTCTGAGGATGTTGATGGAGAAGTATAGAGAAGGCCAGAAGGAGTTGCATTGTGACTTTGTGGACCTGGAGAAAGCATATGACAGGGTGCCTCGAGAGGAGTTTTGGTATTGTATGAGGAAGTCAGGAGTGGAAGAGAAGTACGTAAGAATTGTACAGGATATGTACGAGGGAAATGTGACAGTGGTGAGGTCTGCAGTAGGAGTGACAGATGCATTCAAGGTGGAGGTGGGATTACATCAGGGATCGGCTGAGTCATTTCTTATTTGCAATGGTGATGGACAGGTTGACAGATGAGATTAGACAGGAGTCCCCGTGGACTATGATGTATGCTGATGACATTGATTTTAAATCCCAGCTGAAGACTCGCTACTTCAGTTTAGCATATCCTGACTAGAGCTGCTGATTAACTGTACAGACTACATCTCTGTTGTTAGTCATTAGCACTAAAACCTAAGTAACATGATAGCTATAATTTGTTAGTAACTCTCATCTATTCTGTTTCTCTTCTCGGTACTCAAACGTGGCACTTGGTGCCACGGTCCACCTGCAAAGTTGTTTTGCCTGTCTAAGGTAAAGTCATCCCTGTCGGAGGATCGCAGGAATCGTGAGGTAGAGGGGTCCTTTCATCGGATTGGCTGGCCAAGCAATGTTTCAGCTGTGGAATGGCCAAATGGGGGAGGCAGCGCTTGATGGTAGAGGTCTCCAGGACTCTAAACAAATCCGAATCATATTATGTGATATCATCTACCGTTAAATTCTGGTCCGTACTTGTAAAATGTTTTATTTTTATACTGTATTGAGGAATTGTTCTGTCCTGTGTATTGTATTGTATTGACCCCCTTCTTTTTGACACCCACTGCACGCCCAACCTACCAGGAAAAGGGTCTCTTTTTGAACTGCCTTTCCCAAGGTTTATTCCATTTTTTCCTTATAAGGGTTTTTTTGGGAATTTTTTGTTGTCTTCTTAGAGAGTCAAGGCTTGGGGGCTGTCAAGAGGCAGGGCCTGTTAAAGCCCATTGTGGCACTTCTTGTGTGATTTTGGGCTATACAAAAATAAATTGTATTGTATTGTATTGTGATGATCTGTAGCGAGAGTAGGGAGCAGGTTGAGGAGACCCTGGAGAGGTGGAGAAACGCTCTGGAGAGGAGAGGAATGAAGGTCAGTAGAAACAAGACAGAATACATGTATGTGAATGAGAGGGAGGTCAGTGGAATGGTGAGGATGCAAGGAGTAGAGCTGGCGAAGGTGAGTTTAAATACTTGGGATCAACAGTACAGAGTAATAGAGATTGTGGAAGAGAGGTGAAAAAGAGAGTGCAGGCAGGGTGGAATCGGTGGAGAAGAGTGTCAGGAGTAATTTGTGATAGACAGGTATCATCAAGAGTGAAAGCGAAGGTCTACAGGACGGTAGTGAGACCAGCTACGTTATATGGGTTGGAAACGGTGGCACTGACCAGAAAACAGGAGACAGAGCTGGAGGTGGCAGAGTTAAAGATGCTAAGATTTGCATTGGGTGTGACGAGGATGGATAGGAATAGAAATGAGTACATTAGAGGATCAGCTCAAGTGGGACAGTGGGAAACAAAGTCAGAGGGGTGAGATTGCGTTGGTTTGGACATGTACAGAGGGGAGATGCGTAGTATATTGGGAGAAGGATGTTAAGGATAGACCTCCCAGGATAAAGGAAAAGAGGAAAACCTAAGAGGAGGTTTATGGATGTGTCGAGAGAGGACATGCAGGTGGAGGATGTAACAGAGCAAGATGAAGAGGACAGAAAAATATGGAAAAAGATGATCCGCTGTGGCAACCCCTAACGGGAGCAGCTGAAAGAAGAAGAAAATAGAAAAGTCATCTATAGTGAAAGAATAAATACCTAAAATGAACTGCAAAGGAAGTAGCAGCTATAAAATATGCAGAAGACAATTAATTTTATTATGAACCGTAAGGATTATGAGGATAATAGTCAAAGAGGATATTAGGCATACTTAATAGAGGAATACTGAAGAAAGTCAAAAGAACCTGAGGCACTTCAGCAATTTTTAATCATTAAAAGAACAGTCCAAGGTAGATAAATAAGGAGCTGAAAGAAAAATTATAAAGGAAGAAACAGCTGTGTAAGGCACATAAGACTAGTAACTCCAGAACTAACTGTAGGGCATATGAGAGCATGAGAGCAACAGTTTAAAGAGATATTAGGGAATCTTAAAGGTAATTGGAGAAAAATATTATAGTATAGGTGAAAGATGACCCAAAGACATTCTTTCAATATTTTACCAGTAAAACAACGGTCAGGGAGATGAAGTGTATTAAGAACGGTAAAGATGAACTGAAATAAACAGACAGTGAAATAACAAATGCTTTGAATTTGCACTTTGTTGAAGTTGATATGAGTGAAGAAGCTGATAACCTCCCAGCAGTAACAGTGACTAATAAGGAAGTACTTGTTGACTTGGAAATTGTACAGGGAGAAGTACTACTTCGATTAAATCAGCTGTAACAGGACAACATGTTATATTTACATGTTATATTTAATATGTTAGAATTCTATGAGGCAGGAGCAAATGTGTATAATGTGGGGACATATTAATATTAGTATTTTTTTAAAAATCATTTGATAAGATGCCAAGTGAGACCCAAGTCATCAAACTATAAATTGGTGGGACTTGGAGGCTCATTCTGTTCATGTGATCAAAAATGTAACAAATAGAGTGCAAAGTGTTATGGTGAATGGATTTTTTTCTTTAGTTAGGCAATGTTAAAAGTGCTATTACTCAGGGTTCAGTGCTATAGCTGCTGCTATTTTTAATTTATATAAATAATCTTGTTAAAATTGTACACAACTAGATAGTGTAAAAGATAGAGGTACTGTCGTCCCCTTGAACCCTCAGATCAGACGTCAGACACCAGATAAAAATCCAATTGTTATTTATTTTATAATAATAATGTGCACCAAGCACCCTTCTCTCCACAAAACTCATAAATAATCACCAATACACACTACAATAATCAATCCTCCACTCCCAGACGCGTTGCCACCTTTCCACCCAGCTCAGCTCACCCGTCTGGAGTTTCCCAGAGTCCTTTATAGTCCCTGACCCGGAAATGGTTCCATCCCAACAGTCCATAAGTCCTCATCACTTCCAGGTCCTTTTCTTCAACCCGGAAGCATGTCGTTCCTTCCAGTCATGTGATCATGACGCACTTCCGGGTTAAAGGGCACGTAGCCTTCCGTAAGCCTCCCTACAGCAGCTCCTGGTGGTCCCCATGGTATCCAGCAGGGTTGTTTATAACAACTACAATGTCCATAATGCCCTGCTGGAATTTGGGGACCTTCCATGTTGCTGGGAGACCTCCATCTGGCGGCCTGGAGGTATGGACCGGAATATTTGGCCGGCCATCCCTCACAATAGTTACATTTGTTGACAATACTAAATTAGATGGAATACCTGATACTCTAGTGTCAGCCTTGAACAAATATGTGGCCAATAAAATGAATTAATAAAAAGAAAATAAATATAATGTATTACATGTGGGGCGGCATGGTGGCACATTGGGTAACGCTGCTGCCATACAGTTAGGAGACCTGGGTTCACTTCCTGGGTCCTCCCTGTGTGGAGTTTGCATGTTCTCCTCGTGTCTGCGTGGGTTTCTTCCGGGTACTCCCACAGTCCAAAGACATGCAGGTTAGGTGCATTGGTGATTCTAAATTGTCCCTAGTGTGCGCTGAGTGTGTGTGTATGTATGTGCACACCTTGCGGTGGGCTGGCGGCATTCCTGGGGTTTGTTTCCTGCCTTGCGCCCTGTGTTGGCTGGGATTGGCTCCAGCAGACCCCCGTAACCCTGTAGTTAGGATATAGTGGGTTGGATAATGGTTGAGTACAGAAATGTACTCATAAGCTAGGATGGTGTGGAAAGAGTACTATGAGAGGCTGATGAATGAAGAGATTGAGAGAGAGAGATGGTTGAATGATATAGCAATAGTGAATCAGGAAGTGCAACAAATTAACAAGGAGGAAGTAAGGACAGCTATGAAGAAGAAGAAGAAGAAGAATGGAAAGGCTGTTGGTCCAGATGACTTACCTGTGGAAGCATGGAGGTGTTTAGGATTGGCAATGGAGTTTTTAACCAGATTATTTAATGAAATCTTGGAAAGTGAGAGAATGCCTGAGGAGTGGAGAAGAAATGTACTGGTACTGATTTTTAAGATTTAAGGGGATGTGCAGAGCTGTAGTAACTACAGGGGGATAAATTGATGAACCATAGCATGAGGTTTTGGGAAAGAGTAGTGGAAGCTAGGTTAAGAAGGGAGGTGATGTTTAGTGAGCGGCAGTATGGTTTCATGCCAGGAAAGAGCACCACACATGTGATGTTTGCTCTGAGGGTGTTGATGGAGAAGTATAGAGAAGGCCAGAAGGAGTTGCATTGCGTCTTTGTGGACCTGGAGAAAGCATATGACAAGGTGCTAAGAGAGGAGTTGTGGTATTGTATGAGGAAGTCTGGAGTGGCAGAGAAGTATGTACAAAGGAAGTGTGAAAGTGGTGAGGTCTGTGGTAGGAGTGACAGATGCATTCAATGTGAAGGTGAGATTACATCAGGGATCAGCTCTGAGCCCTTTCTTATTTACAATGGTGATGGACAGGTTGACAGATGATATCAGACAGGAGGCCCTGCGGAATTTGATGTTTGCTGATAACATTGTGATCTGTAGTGAGAATAGGGTGCAGGTTGAGGAAACCCTGCAGAGGTGGAGATATTCTGTAGAGAGGAGAAGAATGAAGGTCAGCTGGAACAAGAGAATACAGTACATGTGTGTTAAATAAGAGGGAAGTCAGTGGAATGGTGAGGATGGAGGGAGTAGAGTTGCGAAGGTGGATGAGTTTAAATACTTGGGATCAACAGTATAGAGTAGCAGGAAGTGTAGAAGAGAGATGAGAAAGAATGCAGGCAGGGTGGAATGGGTGGAGACGAGTGTCAGGAGTAATTTGTGACAGACGGTTATCAAAAAGAGTGAAAGGGAAGGTCTACATGATGGTAGTGAGACCAGCTATGTTTTATGGGTTGGAGACAGTGGCACTGAACAAAAAACTGGAGACAGAGCTAGAGGTGGCAGAGATAAAAATGCTAAGATTTACATTGGGTCAGCTCAGGTTAAACGGTTTAGAGACAAATTTAGAGGGGCAAGATTGCATTGGTTTGGACATGTGTACAGGAGAGATGCTGGGTATATTAGGAAAAGGATGGTAATGATAGAGCTGTCAGGCAAGAGGAAAAACAAAAGCCTAAGAGAAGGTTAATGGATGTGGTTTGAGATGCCATTCAGGTGATGGGTGTAACAGAGCAAGATGCAGAGGACAGGAAGATATGGAAAAAGATGATCCGCTCTGGCAACCCCTAATGGGAGCAGCCAAAAAGAAGAAGAAAGAATCAAATTCACACTAAGAAGAGATGAGATATGACTGTTAAATAAATTAAAACAATTTCACCAATAAAACAGAATTAATCTCAATGTTCTGTTCTTATGCATGATTTTTGTGGATTTTTTTATTATAAATAATTTTCATTGTTATTTTTGTAGTACTAGGGTGTTGTACCATGTTAGCCATTATGAATGTAGTGAAAAGTCAAGCAAAATGACACCTTTTATTGGCTAACTAAAAAGATTACAATATGCCAGCTTTCGAAGCAACTCAGGCCCCTTCTTCACCTACATTGTTATTTTTGCAAGCAATTGTATAACTATAAAACAAAGCTATATGTGGATTTCCTATTTACAGAAAGTGCCAGTGAGTCAGAAATGTTTGCATTGATTTTTGTCCTTGCGATTTAAAACTTTATTTCCCAGTTCTTTGTTTTAAAAAAATCAGTCTTTCGGAATGAGCTTTTCAGCTGCTCAGAACAATCAGGTTCCATACAGAGCAATGACTGGTTAAGAATAAATTTTGCTCAAATGTTAAAAAGTTTCTGAAGATGGTGCAGAATAAGGGCAAGAGGCTACGAGTAGCTCTCTCCCTATTTTATATATTTTCACTGTTTCTTTCTGTTTATCTTCATGTTGCATGCTACATTATTGTGTACAACCAAACAACACTGCTGAACATTAGAAGTAATTTTTCAGTAAATTTCAATATCCAGGATGTGACGGTGCAGGTCGGCTCCATACTCTCACTCTTGTTTGGAACCCTCTTGAACCCAACACCGGCAATAGTCATGACGGGATGAGCTTGGCAGATGAGGACACACACACAAAGCATGGTGATGGAGTGAAGGTGCTCTGTGATTTTATTAAAGTTAATCAAAACAGGTTTCCAAAAGGTGCAGTGCTTCCAAATGTTCACTAAATAAATAATATAATTGAAGAAGTGATAGTAGAGGTTAAAATCAAAGAAATAAGCAAATAAAAGTGAGTTTAAAAGAATACTGGGCTCTCCTTTAAAACCGACGCCTCTCCAGCTTATCCTACTCAGACCTCACAGCACGGAGAGATGTCAACCAATAGGCACAGACACTCTTCAGTCCTGGCCCGTGCCCCCACCGCCCAATCCACGGCGTTCCATGAGGAACCACCAGACACTGCTCTGCTCCATGAAAGTACGCCGTCTTCCTACTGCTGCCGATCGCTGGCAAGAGGACACTTCTGAGCGTGATGATCACTCCTGCTCCCAAATCGCTCAACAGGAGTGATCCTTGAGCCCCCTCTTGAGCGCTGGCAACGCGTTACTCCCTGGGGCTCCATTCCCATCCACCTGCTTCAGCTTCTGCACACCTTTCGGACATGGCAATCATCGACAAGACAAAGGGAGGTGGTGTGTACTTTTTTGATACTTGCTCCTGGTGTATTATATGGATGTGGTCTCCCATTCTTTGTCACCTCTTTTGGAATACCTGATGATCAGGTGTGAGACAGTTTTACCTGCCGAAAGAGTTTTCTTCAGTGCTACTCATGTTTAAGTTCTACCAGAAGTCCTGGCTGTGGCTGTGCTAAATGAGCTATATGCCAGAAGTGATCTCCATCATCGTAGCAGACTTCAACCATTGAATTGTCAACAAAGTCCCCAATTCTACTAGCATGTAAACCTGCCCCACCATGGGTGATCGGACACTTGATCACTGTTACTCCATAGTGGTTGTGATTTTGTTTCAGTTTTTGTAACATCAAGAAAGATTTACAACAAATTTCATACATTTATTCTGCTGATGTCCCCAGCTAAAACTAAAGTTCCTTACAATCTATACTGCTTGCAAAAATACAAAGAACACATGAAATACTCCCACAACCTTTTTAGTATGCGTACTCTTTTCCCAGATGCTATGTACTCTAAGCTAAACCTCAGTGGATATGATTTTGTAAGCTACCTAAAACTGAATTGTAAAGGCAGCATATATTGAAGTATTCAAAGGTATGGATCTGAAAGTCTCAAAATTATTATATTACTTAACATTTAGAATTTAAGTCTTCTTTTCTCTTAGCATTAGTGACTTTTATAGTGTGTTCCCTTTCAGACATAAAACTTCTGATATTTTTATACATTTTCCTTTTTCAGTGATGGTATTTATTTTCTTTTATTTTAACCATGCATAGTTGCATACTCATTCTGGAGAGAACATATCTTGTTTAGATTTTTTTCAAAAGTCAACAACTGTTAAATTTTCACTGTACCAACTTTGAAGCTCCTAGTTAAGTACTGCATGGTTTGTGAACACTAGTTGAACTTTGAGTTTTGTTTTTAAAAAAATACGTTCTTTTATCACATGATTATCCTTGTGCTTAGGGCTTTCCTTTGTAATTGTGAAACATATTAGGTGAGTTAAACTGGCTAGTATATTGGACAGGTTTGGTTGCTAAATGGTATTAGTCCTTGTGACGATGATACAGGCACATTTTGCTACCACCGCTGAGTACCCTCTTAGGTTTCATGGGATACACCAGACTTTTTGTTCATCCAACATTAAATTATGCACACAAAGAGAAGACATCTATCTTTTACAGAATTTGTGAAGAATTTGACGTTAATTAGTTTGTATTCCTCAAGCCAAGCTGATCCAGAAAATTCCTTCTGAACCTTAATTTGTTTCAGTCAAACCTAAACACAAAAGTACACCAATGAAAGGCAGGAGAGGAATGGCTCAAAAACATATGTAAAAACCCTTCAATATTATAGCTACAGCAGCCTGATCTCAGATTGCAGTCCCACTGTGTTACAGAAGAAATTTGGAAAGAGTGTTGCTACTGATTCTCATTAATATTAGATACAATGGACAAAAAAGGTAGGGATTAACAAAACAGAAGAGTCAACTATTCACTTTATGTGCATCTGTCTCCTAGGAGATGAGCTAGTAGGCATTATAAATAAAATAAAATAAAAAAGTAAGGGAATGGAGGTGGAGAGCACACTTGGGTGCTATGTTCCATCTAAGCTACAAGTTGTCAGTGTAATAAAATTTCATCTGCAAATTAACCGCTTCACTTTAGTGGGAGTCTCCTCTGGGGTTTTAAGTGAATACAGCATTATGTTTAAGAAAGTTACAAATGAGATATTGATAGATGTCAGCTATTGCATATCATGACTTATGTTTGCATTTATTGCACAGATTACTATTACATTTTTAAAATTCTTAATGAACTAAGAACATGGAGTGGAAGGTTAAAAAGGCAGAGTGAAGCTTTAAGTGGGGAAATGTGCTGCAGAAAATGGTTTGGGTGAATGAAAGCAGAAAACAGGTAAGCATTTCAAAATATAAACCTGTGTTTAATTTTTAAGCGCACCTATAAATCCATGTATCTCTTTATTTTATGTATGGTTTTGTTTCTTTTTATTGAGCATCTTTTATTTTCTTATGTTATTGTGACCTAACTTTATCAGACTTGTTAGTTTTGTGTTCATTGCATGCACAGTACACACACTATTAATTAACAGCTTTACATTACAAATAAAAACATTAAGGTATAAAATTGCCAAAAGCTTTTGTTGATCTATTATCTGAATGTGGTGCTTTACTGATGTCACTGAATTGTGTTTAAATTATAATTGGTGATATCTGTGGCTACATAACTGTGGAGTCACCAGGGAAGACTTCATCATTTAAAATAAAAAACTATTTTTTTTTAGTTTTGAGACAATATAATAGAACTACTTGGCTTTTTTTTATTTTGCATTCCATAATCAATTGTATCCTATGTAGTTGCACTTTTTTCTCTTATCTTTCTTTACATATCCATTAGGAACTACAAGAGTAAATACCATTAAAATAATTTGGTTGAGAGCAATAATTTGAGAAATTATTCATGTAAAGGCACACATTTACATGCTTATTACTGGTATTTAGATCCCTATTCAGCAACTATGATTTAAGTAACTGCCATCAGAAACATCATGGTTTTATCCTTCAAAATAATTGAGTAAGATCTGTGCATCCACTGGAAACTCACATTTTCACATCCCTCGTTTAGCTTGTGTCTTTCTTTCATTGCTCCAAAACTCAGTAGCTTTAATCATACACTAAAAATTTGGCCTCCTTATGATGGCTTGACATTCATGTACTGCCTAGTAGAATTTTGCTATGGTTTGGCTTGCATTCGCTTTTCATGCTCATTAGTTACAGAGTCTAGAATACAAATTTATATATTGGGACAGCATGTCTTTGCAGTCTTTATCGATTCTACCTCATAGCTCAAGAGTCCATGACTCAATTCTCAGGCAGGTATGTTGTCTCTTTTTCCTGTGTGGGATTTCTTAGTTTTTCAGGCTATTTCAGTTTACTTCCTACATTCCAAAAATGTGCGAGTGAGTGAGTGAATGTTTATAAGTGTGCCAAGGCCAGTGACTGGCACTGTATCCACTGTTGGTTATTACTTTGTAGCCAATGTTTTTGGAATAGGCTACTGCTTTTCTGATTTTGTTAAATGGCACTGAAAACGTTAAACTACAAATGAATGCTACAACAAAAACATGTACTGATATTTATGCATGCAAAAATGATACAGAAATAATATCCTAAACTTTCCTGAATTTTATTCCTACTAAACCATCAAGTGTCTTAACCTACACAAATTCTCTGCCTTCATTTTCATTAGGCTCATAGTGCTTAAGATGGTCTAAATATGCTATTACACTGAATTTTAAACACTCTATCAAAACTTATCAACTTAATTGATTAAAATTGTGTTGCTAAAAGGAAAATTAGAATACAGTGCAGCTTGTGAGAACTTGGGCCTTAAAAACTTTGCACTCTTTGAAACTGGTTGACAGTGAGTGAGACTATTGAATTTTATTAATACAAGTTGATTTTTTTACCCTCAAGCTCACTGCAGACTTGTGGCTGTTTAAAATAGTAAACACTGAATTAACAGCTTGGTATTGGAGTAAGAGTGTTAGACAGTTTTTTAATTGTGTTTTATGCTTTGGATTTTATTATTTCAAGATAAGTACTGAACATATTAATGTTCACCTTTTGTAAAAAAAATACTTCATGGGTATTCTTTTCATTCACATGGAATGACAGCTTCAGCCCTCACTGTGAAGCATCTGCTTTTACTAAGACATAGCATGAGATTATGTCTAGCAAATGGGCTCTTCACCATAAAAATGTCAGGAAGTCGAGGCTCAGCTTGCAAAATAAGAATTCGTGAGTCAAAGCATGACTTTCTGCTGTGCAGACATTTTGAAGGCCCTTCTTGGACTATGTTTTTGCTGAAGTGTCAAGAATGTGCACACTGTATGTGTTCTTTTTTCTAATAGGATTCAGAGCTCTCCTTGCATATTAACATGCAGACTTTTAAAGTAGGAGCCTGAAGAAATATATCTGGGGTAATTATGAAAGGTAAAAATAAAATCTTAAACTTTTTACAGCATCTTGAAGAGTTTTATATTAAATTAAAAACAGAAAAAAATCTAGCTGATTAACATTGATGAAAGCCATGCTTTTGTGCCTTTGTTATCACACAGCTTTGTCACTTACTTCTAAAATGACACCATTCTGAAGCCTATATGTGAATGAATACAGGCTCTTTGTTCAGGACTGAAGATGACTATTGTTTAAGAAGCAACCATCTGAATAATGGTAATTTTAAACTAAACCGCTGGCATTTGATGAGCAGTCTGATTTGCTTGATCCCTAATTCCTGGTTGCTAGGATACCTGAATTTATGATTTGAGCCTAATTTATAATTACAATTAAATTTTGCCAATGCATTTTATTTTTAATTGTGTCTGCTTTTTAATTGTTATGAAAGATTGCATGATTTGATCTTTAGCTGTATGGAAGACACAGCAGTTATTATAAACTTTTTAAAATCAAAACCCAGAAATAAATCTAAACTAAGAGTTATACAAAAATGTGAATCAAATATTTATCTGTTTTCTACTTATCTCTAAATAAGTGATTGTATTAAATTGTGGAGGCATTTAATTTGAATTCTACCAAATTAATTCTTTTATAAAAAGGCTTACAAAAACTGAAAAACAGTAAATGTGCACAAGTCTTTTTTTTACAGAAATATTTTATTAAAGATATATTTATAGTGGGATACTTATAAATATGTATTTAACCTTACACAAATCTATTAAAAATGAGAGTGAATCATAAATTCAATAATACATTGCACTAGATTAAGTTTTTAGCAGATATATCCATCCAACTTTATATAGCACAGTATACTGTACATGTCTGAAAGAAAACTTAAAATTAGTTGAACAAAAATATATTGTTGTCAATTTAGTCATAATACTTCCTTTAAAGGGTGTATTTTGCAGAAGACTGCAGTCAAATTGCATTTGAGATCCTCCACTGGCTCATTCACATGCCATAAAAATGTCTATTAGCAGCCGCCGCCAGGGTGTCTCCTCTGATCCAACCTATTAAAAATGAACTTTATGGAATAAAGACAACAAACAAGAAAATAACTTGAACCTCTCTATTTCTGAACCATGTAAAACATTTATGTTTGAAATGGCTATTTCAAATATTCATACAGAAGTCAAAAAAATTATTCAATAATCACTGGGTAAATATTATTTTCCTCCAAATTAAAAATGTTTAACTAAATTAAAACTAAAGCAAAATCCAAATTCTAATAAAATCTAAAACAAATGGGCGAATAAATGAACACAGAAAAACAGTTCTTATTAAAATTATTAAATAAATGTATCACTTGAGCACAATTTATCTATTAATGTTTATGTAGCTCTTACTTTAAACTAAATCAATATGAGACACAACAGAAAAAATAAAGGCATGATTAATTAACTTTGTTAAACAAGCTACACTTCTAATCAATTGACTCACATGTTTACATATTTTTATAATCTGTTTCATTTGCATATTTACAAAAAAAAGACTAAATAGGCTGCACTTCCTGCTTAAAGTCTTACTAACTCAGAAATACTTATTAGACGTTGATGTTATAAATATGATGGCTGTATTTTTTTAAAGGTGTTCCTGAATGCCAGTACTTCTCTAATTTATGCTAACACATTCAGTGTCTCAGCATCTGGAAAGCATTTGTCTCGATGTCACATAAGAAAATGTGAAATCTAAAAATGGGGGATTTTTGAGGGTTTAGTGTCTTGCCCCCATGTTTACTGGAGCTGCGTAACTTGCAATGGCATTTTCAGAGCCTGTCAAGGATATTCAAATTTTGCAAGTATGGAACACATAGCAAAGGTTTTCTTGTCTTTAAAAATAAGCATATTTGAAATATTCTACTGCTCCAATCATTTATTTAACATATTAACATTTTGTATAAATTGGAGCAAGTATGTAGTTTTTTTTTCCTAATACAGTCATTTTGTTGATAATGAAACTAAGAGATATGTTTTCATTTAAACCATGTCTAGAGAGTAATAATATTCAGTTTATTGCATCCTCTTTCCTGATAATTACAAAAAGTTAATTAAACTTACTATCCTTATATTTAATAATGAAAACTGTAAATCATGTAACTATTGTTTAGTCAATTTTCTAAATAGCTTTATACTTCAAAATATTATTGTAGAGCATGCTTTTCATCATGAGCTCAGTGAAAATGAACTTCATCTTTGATTCCCACAGGTTTTTTCCAGTATATAGAAAACGGATGGTTTTCTTTTTACTTTTGTGTTAAAGATTGCATTACTCATTTCAACTTATAATTGTTTACTTTAAAAAAATCATTTAATCACCCTTCAAATTTAAAATTCACCCTTTCCAGGTCAGTAGCACAGGGAGCTTGAGACTCTCCAAATAGGAGACAGGATCAAACTCTCCCTGGAAGGAACACCACTCCATCACAACCTACATTCCAATATCAAATAGGTCAATTAAGGCTATCCAATCAAACTTAAAGTATTACTCTGGAATTTGTGAAGACTCAGAGTCACTCAGGGCAATTCACTTATACAACTCACAAAGCTGACCTGCGAGCTAACAGCTGAACCTGTGTTCACCCTCTGTGAAGCAGTACATCAGTTGTGCTGCTCCTCCTTCTGTTGCCTTTTCTTAAAAATGTATTATTTTTATAGCAGTTTGATTTAGTAATACTATTATTATATGTAAACCAACGTAGTTATTCTTATTCAGAAATGTTCAGGCTGAAATTATATTTTATTTTGTATTTAAACATACTGTCCACTAAGGCAGGAATGAATAAGAAAAACATATTTATTCTCTGAAGAACTATACGAAGTGTCATTTTTTATTTGATTTGACTTTAATTTTCTAGTATAACAGAATTTGTAAAATGCAATTTCCTAATTGTTTTAAGAGTCATTTTTGTGTGAGTCTTGACAAATTAAGTATGAAATATGCCAAGCAAAATAAAATAATTTACATTATACAATACATATTAAAATGTTTTTCTAGATATATTTTAATTTTATTTTCTGGATATATTTTAGTTTTATTCACTTGATTTGAAAATGGTGCCAGTTACAGTAGTTTGGCCCAGGGTGTAACACTTATTCTCAAGTGCATATCTTCAAATAAGCAATAAATATATTAATAATACTGTACACAGCTTGTAAACAATAACATTTCATATATCAGTGTACTGTTTAGTATGCAATTATAAGATGAAATACAGAAAACCTTATTTTGAGAGCATAACTAAATAAAGTTATTTAACATTTATTTGAAATTGATACTGCTGTTACACTGGCTTTTTAAAATTTGCTAATATAAATATTATGAGAGAAAAAAACATACAAACGATATGTGATATACAGTATGTAAGTCGACATTTTTCATGGTATAGACAATAACAACAATCAAGTTGCAGTGGCAACCTAATGTGGGTATTTGGTGTTGTATTTATTGTCTCCGCTCACACTAAGCAACTAAATATTGGAAAGTATTCATATATTTTTGATAAGTAAAATTCATTTTCCAATGATACTCAGACATATCATGCATATCTTAAAAATGTATATACGCATTTTGAAACCCCTCTTTCTGCTGGTACTGTCACCTGTTATTGCTAATTTCCTCATACATGGAGCAATATTTTAAATGTCTTGAGGTATTGTGAAATGAAAAAGAAAAAGCAATATTTTCCAAAATCAAGATTAGTGTACTCTACACCTGACAATTTTTAAAACATATCTTTATAGAAAAAATTGTGTGTAGTAAAACATTGTTTTTCATAACCCACTGAAGTAAAAAGGAGTTTTAATCATCAAAGTTGGGGGTACAGGGATATACTAGAAGAATAATGCAACTTGTCCTAGTCCAACATGCATACCTACAAAATCCATTTGGACTTGTGCTAACTAATTAGCTGTTGCACCCCACAATGAACTTTATATTGTTATTATACAGTATGCTAACTTAAGCAGTTATGCAATAAAAATGAAACAATGCAATATCTTATATTTCTTACAAAACATTTGACAAGTGAGATATATTACTAATAATAAAGTATATTCTGTATGTTTGAATTTAATATCACAAAAACACAATACATATTATAGTTAATTTTATTGTTTCTGAAATCACAATAGCAATATAAACTAGAGTCCAATAACTTAGTGTTTTGGTGTAATGTTTCAAGTTTAAATTCTGTTAATATCAATATTTTTTGGTATATTTATTTATACTGTACATTCCAATAGAAATTTTCTAAACATCAGTGTTCATGATTTTGGACAGTCGGTCTGAAGGTAACCTATATTACTGTTTAGATGCTTGATTGTGGTTTCTTCTTCATATGTATAAGCATATATTTCATAACTGAAAGTTTCTTTCTATATGTATGTATGCAGATGATGTGAGCTTAACATTATGCAGTATTTTGTTAATAAGAAATTATGTTTTTAGGTGAAGTGCCGTGAATGTAGACAGTAATGTACATATATAGTATACATATATGTATATATAGTATAATATATAGTAGGAATATTGAGATGCTCATTGATAGTCAATGTTTGTGTGTATCAATTTTCATAGACAGCAGCAGAACTTACATTTAAGTCTGTCGTTTCCTCTTTTTTAGACCTGTTTCTTATTCAAAAGCTACAGAGATGCTGAACCTATTCTAAAATTAATTCATTGTGGCACACTTGCTTATACTTGTTCAGTGCAGAGCCACCAATTCAATTTGAAAACGTAACAGAAAAATACAAAACAATGTAAAATATACATACATAATCACATAAACATTTTTCATTTTTTGGAAATAGAATCATTTCTTACATTTGTTTAAAATGTGGTATCATTAATTCTAACAGAAGATCTGTCCAACCAACCTAACATGCACATCTGTAGGTTGGGAGGAAATTGGAATGCCTAGGAAAGAAACAGCTTGGACAACAAAACAATAAAAAAGTCATACAGTCAGCTATTACACAAACACATTGTATCAAATTGCTGTAGTTTTTACAGTAAAACTCTACTGAATCTCACCATTTAATCCATTTACAAATTATAACTGTAATTTGCAATGCACCATGGTCCCCCAATACAAATACAGTAGTTGGCAGCATGTTTCACAACAGATAATGAGCACACGTACAGGCAGAAGGTGTCCAGAATATAGTTTGGCTATTTTACAGAAATATACCATAATTCTTTTTACTGTAGTTAACAAATATGCAGTGCATTATTAACAAACATTTTTGTCAGTTGTAAACTCGGCACTATACTTGTACAGTGTATTATAGGCAGGTAGTGTGTTTTAGTGGTTAAGGCTTTGGAATTTAAATCCTGAAGTTGTGGGTTCAAATTCCACTACTGACAACTGTGTGACCAAGAGCAAATCACTTCATTGTGCTCTAATTGGAAAAGCAAAAAACAAATGTAACCAAATAAATTTTCTCTTAAATGTTGTAAGTCACCTTGCATAAAGACAGCAACCAAATATGTCAACATACTGGTACTATAGTTATGGTTCCAGTTATTTCAATGTAAAATATTTTGCAATGTGACATTGTCGATTTAGCATATTTACAACCATTTATTGTAAATTACTGTACATCATAAACATTCCAAAAACTGCTGTTTACTGGATTACAACTACAATATGGTATTACTGTAAAAGAAAAAAGCTGTATTTTATTAATTTTATTTAAAAGAACTTGTACATTTGAATCCAGTAATATACTGTAATTGTTTTTACAGTAATTAACAACAATTTTACAGTACCTTATTGGCAGCTTTTTTGCCAGTTATTTACTATAAATTCTGTAGTAATTTGTATGGTGTGTTAATATTGACAGATGTGAGGCAGCAGAGGTGAACACTGCACAACATTGCCACCTGGTTCTGAATTCAACAGCAAAAACAATACTTTGTTGCTTTCCCAAAAGTTTACTAAGTCAATCAAAACTTATTTTATTTAATTGTGATTTCTAGGCATAATTGTTAGGCATCAAGCAAAATATCAATACAAAATAAAATATTCTGAAATTTACATTAAAATATATGACTCTATTAATTATTATGGTATTCTTTGATATAGTTTATAGTTTCCTTTCATATTTATGTGCAATCCTAAAGAAGCTGCTAAACCTATTCTTTTATGTACAATATATATGTGAACATTTATGCTGTATGTTTAATGTCATTTAGGTCTGCATGCACTTTGATAGACTGCCATTAAAAATAAAACTGTTTTTTAACTTGCAAATAACCTTTCTCTGCATTATATGTTATTTAAGATGTAAAATATTTAAATTAGCTTTGTTTTTTAGCTGACGTTGTTGAATAAGACAGTTTATTCTAGACTGGATCTTAATCAAAGTTCATGTTATGTCATTATCTATATGACTATTGTGCTTGTGTTTTGCACTTATTATTTTTTTAAATCTCCAATAGTTTATTTGACTTTGATTAAAAAAAATTCAGCAAGTAGATAAAAATAACTTGTATGTATCCCAAGAAAAAAAAAAAGATAAAATGATTCTACATACAAATTCAGGGCTGAAATGTTTAATTGCATATGCATACAGTATATACAGTATATGATTAATAAACTCTAAGAAGAGAACACTATAATTTTCCTAATGGCAGGTATTTTATATTATAATCACACCTATGACATTACATGATTTGTCTGTAAGAGATAAAACAAGGACCTGGGAAGTGCTATCTTTTGACAAGGCAGCGATATAAACAAGGATGTATTCTTTTAAATCAGAAGTGAAATGGTTAATTGCACTGCTACTTACCCTCTGATGTTTGAAAGCATTGATGTGATTGCCATTAATCTTGTTTTTAATGGTTTCTGTTATTTTGTGATGAAGGAAGCACCTAGTCAGCTGCAAGTGAATTTGTGACCTCAAGAAGCTTTGAGATGCTCTATCATTATTAATAATAAAGAAATCTAAAAACAAAGCCTGTTGCATTGAACTTTTAGCTAATTGTGCTTGTGGAGTGTGTGTAGAACTGAGAAACTGGTTGCTTCACATATAAAAACAGCTTTGATAATTAAGCACTGCATCTGATAGCACATTTGAAGGAGACATTTCACAGCTATCAGTTGGACAGCTTTGCCTTTTTACTTCTGCCGTTAGAAGTTATTTCTTTGCAGGCAGGCAAGAGGTAATACTCTCTTATCTTGTTCAAGTTTATGTAGTATAAAATGTAGGCTGCACATTTCACTGACTTAACTTGGTATTTTTCACTGTACTTTTGAATGATGGGTGATTGGAAAATGGATGGATTGATTGCTGTTATGCCAATATACTTAAAATGTAGCAGATTTGATTTTTTCTCTCTGCTTTTCTCACCTTTTGTATGAGTAACACACATGCATACTGTATTTGAGATAAGCTCTGGTACCTGAATTACACCTCCATTTTATAATTTATTTTTGATAATTCTGAAGTTGGAGCAATTGTTCCTAAACATCCCCTCATCCCTAAACATCAAAATGTATAGTATAATTTCACCATTTACTATTTGTGATTGCTTTTAATATCTGTTCTGTAATTTTTAGAGGGGAAATATTTTTAAATGAGAAAACTGCTTATGTTTCAGTTATGACTGCATACAACTATATATTAACAAAGAGGATTTTAGGAGATAAGATTTTACATTACAATCAGATATTAAGTAATTTTATTTTTTACTGTCATCATTTTTATGTCAGCTAATTTGCACAAAATTTCTATTATTTTTAAGCGTTCCTGAATCATTCCCAGCTACGCTGAATAATTAAGCAATTCAAAATAGCTTTTTCCTTTATGAAACTGCTGTTAGCATAGGCCATATTTTATTATAAATCAGTTAACTCTCCAGCCCACATTATTATCCCCTGCAGCACATAATGAAATCATTTGCTTAGCTACCAAGCTGATCTCCTGGACTCTGTAGTGGGACTTTGCCAAAGGTCATATGTCATAGTAGAAATAAGATCAACTACTGCAACTAAATCCATTCAGAACAGTTCTTTTGCATATTAAAAAAAATAATCATATTTATGAAAGGGTAGTCCGGGGGTGTAGTGATTAGCACTGCTGCCCTATAGTTTCAAACTTGTGTGTTTAGGAAAGGGCATTATATGTACTTAAGTTTTTATGCATAAATTATCTCCAGGTACTCCAGTTTCTTCTCACATCCCAAAGGCATGCAGGTTATGCTGATTGGTGGCTCTGCATTAGCATGGAGTGCGTGAGTGCAACCTATGGGTGACTGGTGTCCAGTATTGATTCCTGGCAATCTTTTACCATGTGTTGGATGAACTGGGATCCAAGGAATCAATGAATAATATAATATTTTTATAATTATTCTGTCTTACATTAGTCCAAGTGCCAAACAGATTACAATGCAGTATGCTAGTTAAAAAGTGTGTGAAATTTAATATATTGTTTGCATTTGTTAAATCATTTGTGTAACACCACTTTAAATGTAACCTTTTACAAAGACATTTGTTTCATTACATGCAAGTCAGAGCTTTGCTTGAAGCAACATAACTCAATTCCTTTCCCTTCCTACTTTGTCAACTTCAAAGACCTTATTACAAAGCAGATTTACTGACAAAGGAATTATGTCTCAACTATACCAATGCTTCCATAACACCACACACAATGAAACAGCACCGTAAGCAGGACCATACACTTAGATTCTCTGATAATAAATGAAAGTCAACACCTAGCACAAAACAATCTTACTCAACCTGTGTGTCACACAGGATAATATAATTAAAAAAATTATGACATGCATTTTGCTTTAGACATTACAAAAGTATTTTATTCAGGATTATTCTGTAACTGTGTGTGACTTGTTTTCAAGGACACAGCTCCTTTGGCCACATGGTTTGCATAAGTCCTTGGTTAACATAGTATTGGACAATTGTTTTTCTACACTTATTGAACACTATTGGAGCTAACATATATTGTAATTCCATCCTTTTACAGGCCTTTTCAGAGTCATATTATATGAAGACAATCGCTCAACGGTTACTGTCATCATTGTTTCATTTATTTGTGTTTCATTAGTAGCTTTCTGGCTTATTTTGCTGTAAGAAACTCACTCGATATTCTATATGATGATGGTAAAACTATATACTGTAATATTTGTACTTGAAATTGGAAGTTTAATTATCGTAACAGGAGTTAACTCTAAAAATTTTAAGTGTAATGCAGCCTTTTATGAAGCTGTAAAATGTTTAGCTGATTTCTTTCTTATTAGTTGCTCTTTGCTGTCATTATCTTCTTTTTATTTCTGTGTTATCCTTTTTGGAGAAGAAGGTGACCACATTAGACGTAATGTGTTGTGTGAATAAATGTTTGAACTGTACTAAATCAGTTAATCATCAGTATACTGTAACACTTTCTACTGTCTTTCTGAACTACAGTTAAGTTAAAATTAAGGTGAAGATAACTTAGGGAAACTGAGTGTAGTAACCAAAACAGAGAGCGTTTCTTTAAACACAAGGATGTGATCTGAAATACTCTGCCAAGTCACTTTTGCTTATTTCAAAATTGCTATTGAAACATTTGGATCAATCAGCTGCTAGCTAGCCATAAAATCTGAATGAACTGAATAGTCTGCGCGATGTTTCAGATTCTCCTTTATTTGCATATATTTAAGTGTGTATAAGATTACTTGGCAAGAAAATGTTAAACTTTTGATGTCATTCTTACATTACCCTCCATGTTAAATGTTCATCCTTACATTTCAAATCATGTTGAATATTCACAAATAACACCTGCCTTGAATATTTAAAACTAATGTTCTTTATTTTTGGACATAGTTAGGAAAAAATGTTTCTCAAAATCAAAGCAAGGGCTAATTTGTCTTTCAGAAAAAGATTTAATTTTCAGGCCCATTCTGTTTCTTCACCTTAGATTGGACTGATCATTCTTTTGCAATGCATGTTTCATTTGCTTTGCTGGAATTAACTTGAATTATAAAGGTTTATAAAATCAGTTGTTAACACATCTTTTATCTCTCGGGAAAACCTTAAAATGGTGAGAAAATTAAACTAAGAGCATCGAACAAGCTAAATTTTACATGTGGCAATTTGAATGTCATTTATTTTTCATATAGCAATGCAACTTTAAATAAATTTAACGAAGCAGCAGATTTCCAAGAGAAGCCCTTCCAAAGCAGGTGCAATTCACTGTACTGTCAGCAGCCTAACTAATTAACAATCATGTAAATTAAGAAGCGATTCCTTTGTTTAAGCAATAATCTAGGTCAAAAAGGATAAGGCCACATGTTTGTTCAGTGTTGTCAAAAAACGAAAAGGGCACAGATGTTGAATGTAGATTTGTTTTGTATTGTATAACCAGACTTTTTCCACTGAGAGTTTTTTTTTTTCAGTTAATTGCCACTTTCCTAACTGGAGATACATTGTCAAACTTTTTTATGTATGCTTTTCTTACACTCACTATCATTCAATAGTAAATCCAATTTTAGCCATGCAGATTGCTTTCAGTATTAAGTGTGCAGTATTATCTTCCTGAGATATCAAAATAGCCCAATATATTATTGTAATGGTTTTTGTATTTTTTTTTTTTTGTAAATGCAGGTTTGGGGCCACAACGTGTGGTTCTGGGTTGTGTTTTCAGTAGCTTTAGGAGTCTATTCTGGTTTCAGACTGTAGGGTGGAATATATTGGTTCTTCTAGTGGTTGATGGAAGCTTCCCCTGTGGATTTTGATTTTGTCCCATGGGTTAAAGACATGGCCTGTCTAAGTTAAGTGTTTGTCACTACTGAGTTGCGGTCAAGCCCAGAATATGATTAAGACATGAAACTTACAATTCCCTTCTCACTTGTTAATTCTGATTGACTTTACTTTTGTAGGCATCATTTATACAATTTTTATTTAGTACTGCCAAGCTTATCTTTTCATCCATCTATTTTGTAATTCTGCTTTTTCAACTGAAGGATCCTGCAAAGCTAGTGTTTATCCCAGTATCATTGTGTATGCGGAAGAAACCGCCTTGAATAAGATTGTTGTCCATCGCAAGACACACACCCTTTAGCCCAGTTCTGAGTCACCAGTTAACTTGGAATCCATGTTTTTGGAATGTCGGAAAGAAACCAGATCACCTAGGGAGAGTTCCTTCAACTGTGAGGCAGTAGCACTAACCACTGCACCAGCATGCCTCACATTTTTTTAAACTTGGTAAATCTAAATATAATGTGTTTTTAGATACAAAATTCATGTAATGAACCAGAAAAAACACAATTCCAAGTGCTACCTAGTGCTAATTTCTTTAAATGTTTATATTTTTTTTGTTTGCTTTCAAGATGCCACCTGCATTGCACATTACTCATTATTTTTACTGTCTGTGGAGAACTGTAGGATCCAAGGTCAATAAATAAAATCATCGATGATTCAAGGAATGTAATTCAAAGCCCTAATTAGACTGATATACAACAGAGCTACTGGAAGCTCATTAAAAAAATAATGCTAATTTTACCCTATTAAAAAGTTAAATGTTTGTGTGAGGGCTTTTCTTTAAAACTACTCTCCAGGGTAACCTTTCCTTAAATTAATATATTTTGCAACTAAGACTGTTTTGTGTCACCCCTGCAGCTTTGCAGGTTGAAAGATGACCATGCTACATTTTTAAATGATTTAAAGCTTATAGTTTTAAACAATACTTGGAAATGTGTTAAGATATTTTACACAGGCAAATTATCAGTTAAAATAAGTATACACTCAAACGGTTAAAAAAGTGAATAGCAGTGTATTTTGATACTTGTAGTACTGTAAGTTTTGCTTTTCTCTCTAAAGACTCCTTTTGTGTGTTTTTGCATTAGGTGAGCAGATGCTCAACTAGACATTTGGAGCATCTTGTACAAATTACAAGGCCCAGTTGTTGCTTGTGAGTTGTATACCTTCTTGTTTTAACAGCTCCCTTTGCCATCTCTTAGCTGAAAGATTTCTGGCCCATTTCCCTGGAAATATGAAGGTTTTCATTTAAAACGCATATAAGGTGGGGTACATGAATATTATATTTGTTTATTCCACTTATTTTTGAAGCTTTATTTTGTAGAATTGCCTACATTAAAAAGAAAAAAAAAAATTCAAAGCACTGCTACAGGATTCATTTGCCAAGCCAAAACTGAAATTCTGCCAAAATACCACAGTGCTAGCTGTTATTTCAGCATGCTATTGCCTTTGTTAGATTTGCACTAATAGATCTTTTGCTTTTGTGAGAGCAGAAAGCTCAACCATTGTTTTTTCACATTTTTCAGGGTATTTTTGATGTTCAAAATAAAAAGAAAAAATTCCAAGTAAAGAATGCTTGGAATTTTTGACTAGTGAGAGTTCAATATATACAGTCACATTTCACAAAACCTGAATTGTTTGAGCCCAAAGAGATAAAATTAAATCTCATAATTGCACAGAAAGAATTTGAAAGACAACAATTTCACTTTTTTATTTGTATGGCTCAGTTCTTATATTTACATTTGAATAATAATAAGCTTTTTCAAAACTTTTAAATATCTAAAAGAGAGAGAGAGACTATTACATCATCATTATTATTTAATACATTAAAAATACTTGCAAGCAGAAACCTTATTGTTAGGCTGATACAGCTCTTTTTAATTTGGTTCTGAATCCGAGATATTTATATATTAATATATACAGACATGTATATCATATATATTTGTGTATATGAAGTGCTGTATGACAACTCGGAAAATATCACCAATTAATAGCATAATGCTTTAAGTTGTTATGCAAGCATGTATCAGACCATTATTGAAAAGAGCTAGACCCTAATATGCTTAATATATAGATCCATTTCAAATTTAACTTTTATTTCGAAAGTACTTGAAAAGGTATTTGCCATACAGGTTAACTCTCAATTCACACATTACAATTATTTCAAGTTGCGGTCTGGTTTTTGCACCAGTCCCATTAAAGAAATGGCACTAACTTGTGTTATAAATAACATCACAATATCTTTTGATAAAAATAAATGTTACAGTAACTAGGATGCTCAATTTAAGCACCAGTTCAACTTCATTGGTCCTCTCTGTTCTGTTACATGGGCTTCAAAATTACATTTTCAGGAATCATCTTTTTGAAGTTTATCAAATTGATTTCACAATGTGCAGAAAGGTGATAATAGTGCTCCATCATTATCATCAGAAGCTAGATATGCTGTCGGCCAGGGCTCAGTCCTCAGACATTTAATGTTTTCATTTTAAAAGCTTCCACTTGGAGATATTTTTAGAAAACATAACATTCACTTTCATTTATATACAAATAAACTCAGCTACCTATATCTTTCTTTCAGACTAAATTATATTTTTCCTATTGTGTCCTTAATTAATTGTGTCAGTTTGTTAAAATATTAGATTGATTACCACAGTAGCTACTTGTATTTATTACAGGAAAAGAAGAAATGGTCTAGACTGCAATAATGTCCTGTCAATCTTTAACTCAGTAGATCTCAACATTAGGTTTACTGATTCTGTCTTAAGCCTGGACATTATTATTGACAGCAGACTATCTAAAACCTCTTTTTTCTAGCTTAAAGTATGATAAAATTGAGACATCTCTAAAAATTGAAGATAATGAGAAATTAATTCATGCAATTATTTCTAGCAAAATTGATTTCTGCAATCCATTATTTGGAAGCTGTTCAAACCATTCTGTAAGCAGCTTTCAGATAATTCATAAATTCTTACAAGAACTAAGAAAAATAGAAAATATGATCATATCTCTCATGTTTTTCAGTATTTATACTAACATTTATTTAAGCTTAGGGCTTATTTCAAAATTTTCTATTGTACATATGAAGTTTTCAATAGGTGAGGCTTTACTTACTTATCTGAAGTTATCATTACATACAAAAACCAAGCATACATTATAATCTCAAGGTGATAGTCTACTAAAGATTGAAAGGATTGATAAAACAACAGTGGAGGCCAAGCTTTTAGGTACAGGGCCCCGTGGCTGTGGAACCATCTGCTTTCTTATATAAAAAATCTCCCTTTCATCTCAGTTTTAAAATGTGTGATGAAGACTCACTGCTTTTGTCTACCCTGACTAGATCTGCTGTGTTATTATTATTATTTTATTTGTACAAAAATATAAGTATTAAAAATAATCAAGCTGTTCTCCTGTTCTTTTGAAAAACACGACAAAATACTTGGTAGCTTCAGAATCCAAGGATAAAAGAATTCTATATTCTTATTGGACTGCAAAGCAAAAATATATATAGTACTATAGGATACCTAGGATTGTGTGGGCAGCCAACTAGCCTATGTTTCCAGAACTTTGACTGTGTCTGACTCTGCCAATGACTTTGCATTATAATGGATTAAATCCCCCCAGAAGTTTAATTTTTACCAGATAGAGTTTTGAAGTCCATTGTCATTTTCCTAACAATAAAACTGACTATAGTATTAAGAATAATTTATGTCTGAAATTGATTGTTTTACAGTATGTTTAACCTGATCTATATTTTCATGAGTATACATTATTTAACTTGTAACATTTTTAGTTTGTGTTTTACTTGTAAATTAATTATTGAACTCTAATCCTCTAATCAATGAGGATCACTATACAAGTATAAATTGAATTGAATTGAATATACTGTATGTGATTTTTGGTATGTTTACATATTTTCATATATATTTGGAGTTTCTGCATATGGAAAAGGAAAAAAAAGTATAGATTATTCCCAGGATGAAAAAAAAAGAAAAGAAGGCTAGAGTAGAGATATTATATTTTCACTGTATTGCATTCATAGTATTGCTTTCAATATTGTGCCCCTAGCCTAAAACAGTAGCTAACAAATCCTGCAGCTCACATGCTGTTTGTCTACAAAGATGGTTTAACATGTGAGTGCTGCATTTTTGCCCGCCATCCAGTATTTTGATTTTTTCTTTCAACAAGCCAACTGAACAAAACTGAAACTTAGTCATATGTGTGCTGTACCGGAGATTCTTACTCTGATGTGGGCTACTTTTCTTTCACTACTAATTTTGTGTGGGTGTTTGGTGAAAGGTAGTTAAAAAGGCTAAGATGTAAAATATACTGTCTGAACTGATTAACTGTTGTCTGTTACCAGGAAATGTAGTTGCTAGGACTCTTTCTTTATGTTATATGATATAATCACATGAACAGGTTTGGGACAGGTTAAGGCAGTGGAAAAATATCAAAACAGTTTGACAACACTGTTCAGTTTTATTGATAAGAGAAGTTATGTTTTTCTCTGCAAAATATACTGTGTACATTAGTAAATGACTGTGAGTCAGTTACAAACATTGTGACTATATTCTGGTATGAGAATGTCTAAAGATAGCCAAAGTTACCCAAACTTCTAAGGTGTCTAAGGTGATTTGCAGTTCTTATATAGAATTTTTTTACTGAGTACTGACTTTGATGTAATAAACAAATTTACAAATGCTACAATAAAAAAGTATATATTGTAAAAGCTAGCCCGGCCACAGACAGACACGACAACACAGTGTCCAACACACACACATTTATTTACAGCTAGCCCGGGCAGTCCCTGCCTACAACACACAAATAAGGTCCAGACCCCCAGGGCCGACTGCCATTGGGCAAGGAACTTACCTCCCGGAACTCGTCTGTCCGAGATGGCCTTCCCCAACACGATGCCGTTCCGGGTGTCCTTAGCGGCGGCGCGCTCATGGGAGTCCGCTGCACTCCTGTTGCGCCAGGTTTTCTCTGCCCGCCTGAGGTGGAGATGGCGGATCAGCGAACCGTTGGCAGTTCCCTGGGTGAGTCACAGTTTTTCCGCGGTGCGTGTGCGGGCCGCTTCCACACGGCGTGTGTGCGGTGGTCTGAGGTGCCGGACCACTCACAAAATTATTTTTGTGATGGGTCCCCACCTTGAAACATGTGGAGAGTTCCATCTGGGATGCCATTGTGAGCACGGGTCCAAACACCATCAGACAGACACCAACACTTTATAAAACACATGGGTTTATTGAACACCAAAAGTCTCACACAGCACACAGTGCTCCCGCACCAAACACCCCTATCCACTGGCTTCTGTCCCAGTGTCTGTGGGCCACCTTTCCTCTCCTCACGGGAGCTTCGTCCTGCTCCCGTTCCCGACTCCTTGATTGGAGTGAGGCGGCCCCTTTTATTTCCACATGGATGTGCTCCACGTGCCTGATGATGCTCTTCCGGCAGCACTTCCTGGTGTGGCGGAAGTGCTGCCCTTGCACCCGGAAGCACTCCGGCCATCCCTGGAAGGTCCTTCCTCCACCTTCCCAGGTGTGGCAGAAGTGTCGATCTTGCGGGCTCCATGACACTCAGGGCGCCCCCTGGCGGTTGCCATGGGCCCCAGTGGGTTTGAGCCTCCTTGCTCAGTCCCCATGGTCCCCTCCTCATCCAGGGCGGTTGCCCCCTCGTGGCCCGGGGGACGTATAGACCACCTCCTGGTCCTTCCAGGCGCCCCGGCTGGGTCTGACTCCCAGCCTCCTGTGACAATATATAAAATATATCAATATATACCGTACATGTATTGACCCCCATATCAAGTTAACATTGTAGCGGTCAGGAGCCGCTAAGATTCACACCGTCAAAGGTGATGGCGATTTATTTATTTTAATAAAGGAGATCCCAGGAACGTCCCCAGCCTTGGATCGACCCACACACACACTCTACAGAGACCAATAACGCACACTGGGAAGGGTAAACAATATAGAATATAATGAAACAAAATTAACTAAATGAAAACAGTAATACCACCCCTGACCCCTTCGGCGATATTACATTTAACATATATACACAAACACCACACAGCAAAGTCCATGAAAACCAAACCGGATGAAAAATGGGAGGTGACGAAATTAAGTCCAGCGATCTGTATGTTGAAAGGGTGAAAGAAAACACAGTCCTACCGGTAGTTACTGAATGGATGAAATCGGATGGATGGGTCAGAAGCGCTCCACTCTTCTGAAAAACCAACGAATCCAACACAGTCCTCAGTGCACAGGTAGACAGACGATCCAGACCCCAACAAATGAATACAGTCCAGGACACAATGATTAATTAAAGTTCCAACAACAGCAGGCAGCATGACAGATAAACGCAACACACAACGACCCAAACAAAACAAACTTTTTTTTTTCTTTTGCCCTCTGCCCTCTTTTAAACCTCCTTTGACCACCTTTGACCCCAGCAGCCCCAACAAGGACTGCTGGGAGATGCAGTTCTTATTTACCAGCACTGCTACAACATTAATACTGAATTCAAAATCAATTGCTAAAGTGCATTCAGAGTCATGCTAACAAATGCTTCAACTAACAAAAGATACAATCAGTTGACAAAAAACACAAAAACTTCAAGTTAACAGCAATCAAGAAGTAGATAGTAGATATAGAATTTTCTGTAACAAGCAGTCAGTAGTCCTATTGACCTAGACAAGTGGCTGTTCCCTCCCATCTTAGCATTCTGCGCTTTTATATGATATAATTAGGGAATCCATTCCCAGACAGGTTTATCCATTCTTGGGAATTCGGGAGTCCCGCATTTCATTCCTGGGAATCCCGGGCGCCTGGGGATGACACAGTGCAGGGGCATCTCACATGTGAACAGTTTTAGAATGACCGACACTTATTTTTAATAAAACTACTGCAATATGTTGACACAAATAAAAGACTAACCTTATCTACAAGCAGTTCTTGCTGTCATATAAGTACATGTATCTAGTTAGTTGCAGTAATAAGAGCGTAGAAAGCACAATGTGTCCAGCGTGCGGTCGTCCAGGCAAGAGCGCACCTTCATGCAGAGTACGCCAGCCGCTAAGAAAGCATGCTCTGCCTCCACTGAAGTAGGAGGCACAGTCATCAGATACTGATACACTTGTTCTAAACAACACCTGCGTTTGCCGTTGCTCTGAAACACTGCCATTTCAGCTTTTACTGATGCATCCAGTCTCTTGTCATTATTCTGTGATGGCAAGTTTCTTGGCACAGATAATGCGGATGCAACAGACTGACGCATTGCAATTTCAAGTTGCTGATCAAAGCTGTTGTCTGATGAAGTGCAAGCTGCACTAATGGTGCCACCTTAATTATTTTCAACTATAACTCTGTTATTTCTTGATCGATTTTTACACTTTTACACACTATATATGTGAGCTTGGCCGTTCCCATTTTCCTGGGAATTACAGCAGTTTCATTCCTGGGAATGTGGGAATGAAAAATGTCCAGGAAAGGATTACCTAGATAGATAGATAGATAGATAGATAGATAGATAGATAGATAGATAGATAGATAGATAGATAGATAGATAGATAGATAGATAGATAGATAGATAGATAGATAGATAGATAGATAGATAGATAGATAGATAGATATACTGTATGTTTAAGTTTACAGCTGTGTAGACTGTATAAATGTTGTAAAATATGCAGGTAAGTTTCTGTACCAGTAATCTTTGATGCTTAAGTTTGCAATCACTTTGATGTCATAGTCCTCAGAAAGAATTAGCAGCTTGGCAAAGCAGCAGTGACATGACAGGATACCAAGAAGATTAGATTACAAAAAACACTTGGTATTGATTTCTAGACTTACATTTTGGTAAAATATACTGTTAAACTTACAGTATTTCAAAAATGAACTGCAGGTTTATAAGGCTACATTAGACTAAAGGAGATTTCTGCCCTGATGTAAATCCTCAGTCAGATGAGGCATTTTTAGACTCCACAGTTTGGGCACCCTGTAGCTACCCTGCAATGGTTTTGTGCAGAATAGGCAGAACACAGCGTCTGTTATACAGCTGTACTAACCTTTGCCTCACTGTGTCACAATCACTAGAAGTAAGTAAACAAAAATAAGATAAAATGTTAAAAGCAATCTTTTTATTCATTATGTTTTGACCAATCCCATAGTAGTTATGATAACAATTTAACATTTTCTGTAGTGTCTCAGGCCTGCTTTGAGAAATTTTTACTTCTTCCTTCAAAACTGCTACAACTGATACAGAGTTTGTTTTACCTCTTTTTTCTGTTTAATGTCCTCAAACAACATTGGTATCTGTTAGAGATATTGTGATGCTCCGGACCCAGTGCCACAGTCACTTTTTTTTATCTGGGTCATCAATAGTCATGAGTCAAGGATGGACCAGTTTGAGTGAGAAGGCAAACCAGACTTACAGTACAAAATCGATAGAAGAGTTTATTAAACAAATAAGAAGAAAACTGCAAAAATGTGCAAAACAGTTCATTTTTAAATAAATAACTCGGTACAAGGCATCTAAGGTACAAAATGGTGACATCCATAAACAAAATGATGGTAGTGAAAATAAAATAAGGGTAAAAAAATAAATTACAAAAAAATCTTGACAGTAATCATCAATTGCTTACAGGACCTAAGTAATATACACAGAATGGTTTAAACAGTGGTAGAGAACAAAGAAAGAAATAAGTTTCATTGCCAATTACAAGAGCCATTCCTTGCCAGAAATTTCCTGCAATGAGTGTAAAGTAGAAATGTATGGTGTAAGTCTAAGTCTGCATTTAAATGTACTTATCTGTTTTTAACTAATATTCAGCCCCCCAATATAGTGGTGGAGAATCCAGGCTTGACCTAAAATCCTCTCTGCAAGCTACATCAAAGTGTTTGTTTTGGATGAAGAAGATAAAATGTTAAGTCATGGACCAGACCTATTATATTTTCTAGAAGCTTGCTTCCACTGCACAGATGGTGTTTCTGTCTGCCACTATGTTTGCAGATGTACTGCAAGTGAAGAAGAAAATTCATTCAGGTTGCAGTCAGATTCTTGTTTAAAAAGAGGAGCTGAACTTAGAAGGTATCCATCAGTTCTGTTTCTATGTTCAACAACAGGAATGGAAACTGGATAACCTTTGTGACCTATTTGAAACTCTCACCATAACTCAGGCTGCCATGTTTATTAATTAAACGAGAAAGGTTCATTGGCTAACTAATACGCTTCAAGTGAGGGACATTACTATCTTCACTCACATGGTGATATGGACCAAAAAGAACAGAACTTGATTATGTGAGAGCTTTGTTTTTTTTTTAGCTCCAGCAGAATCCTCATTACCAACTTGGTGGCAAGAAGCATTGATGCACAGCAGATATCCCTAGCTATCAACTATAACCTCCCAAAAAACTATATTCATACTTCCCAGCTTTCCAGGACTCTGACTGTGTCTGACTCTGTCTTTGAATTCATGTGTTATAACTGTCCTTGGATCCCAAGGTTTATTTTCTCCAGGGATACTGCTGATTGGATTTTTTCTTTTCTTCTCCTCCATTTTCAACTGGCCATAATTAAACAATGAATGTTGCTGGCCTCCACTTATGTTAATCAGTTCCAAATCACTTTGTTTCTTGTCTACTAAAAAAGTATGTCTTTATGTATAATCATAATGTAATTAGTAATTTATATCTGCTTGTGAACATGTTACAGTGCCCTGTGCATGCACTTAGTGAAGAGTGCTATACAAAAATAAACTTAATTGAATTACATTGAAGGGAGAGACAGAGAAAAGGAGAAAAGAAAACATATATTTTGACAATTTGTAATTGGTAACCTTTTGTAAAACAAAGGAGTGGATACTTGTAACACAGCCATTACTCCATTTTTTAATGCTGCACATTCATCATATAGGTTCTATAGCATTCCACCTGGATTTAATTTTTGTACAAGGTGATTTACAAAACATTGAAGAACAGACGGGTTCATACTGTGAACTGAATGCAGGAATTATACCAGCAATTTTGCAGTTCCATGTCCATTATTTTAACCACTGTGTACCTTGTTTACCTTGAGCTGAAGGGCTTGTGGAGTTCAATAGATTAGCTTCTACATCCTGCCTTCTCTAAAGTGAACAAGAGACTCTTGTTTAGCTGAAGTGCAAATTTATCTTCCTTCTAGAGCTGTTTCATATTGTGAAGTTAAACTAAATTTTAAATCTAATTTTCTTCTCTAGTGCTAGTGTGCCCTTTCATTTTGAGGTGTGGTCGTTTTCAGCAAAAAGATTATGGGTTATAATTACTTTTGCATTGTAGTTTTGTTTTCTTTTACTTGATTTCCATCTTACCCTAGCTTATATTACCTTCATTTTTTTAAATATTTTCCCTGCAGTTATCCCAAAACTTTTTTATGGCCCAAAAGTTAACTTCCGCCAAGGCTTCCTCAAACTGGAAAGGTTGATGAAATAATGCTTCTTGATACACTGTTGCCTGGCAGAATTCTAAGCATTTTAATAAAGTGTCTCGGTGTATGAAATTCTACAGTAAACACATATCAACAGCTGCCTGCTCAAATTCACATTCGGAGAGGTTGTGCTCCCAATCTTCTCTTTCAAACACAGTCTTTCTTAAATCTTTAACTTTTTTTTCATTTAAGATTTTTGTCTTCTCTTAACATTTCTTGGCTTCTTTTGACAGCTTGCCACAAAATGCACAGAATAATTACTAGTCATTATTAAAGGTGTTTGCATTAATTCAACATTGTGCTCGACCTGTAAAAAATTCTTTTAGCTGCACCTGAGCATTCATCTGTAACGTGTTTAGTATTGTTCTTGTGTAATATTCCCTTAATATTAAAATTTATTATTACAGTATTTCAGTTACAATCTGATATCTTGAGATGACATACCTGGGAAAATGAATTGACAGCTTTGTCTGATGATCACAGATATACAAAAAATTAATAGCTATTGTAATTAATGCTGCAGTATTCATGTACTCCAATATAAAGAAGTACAATAGAAGGACAAACAGACATTCTTTTAAGAGAATGAAGGCCACGTGTGATTTATTGCTGCCGTTTCATTATTACATTGTACAGCATTTGTCTTCTTACACTTTACAAATAATGTAAAAACGAGTAAGAATCATAAAGCTGATGATCCTCTCACCATACTATCCCCAGAGTGCTGGAAGCTTCCCAGGATAAAGCTGGATCATGCAAATTTGAGAGGCTGCACTACGGAATAATTACCCTATTGTGAATTTTGACCTCCATTGTAAGAAAGGTTAAAGGACAATGCTATTATCCTTAGCTAAAGAGTTACACTTGGTGACATCTCCAGGATTACTGTTTCTTCAGCTTTAGATCTGAATTAAGCACACCTCAGATTAAGGGAATCAGACAATGTAACTATGACATCTGTAAAGTCTCAAACACGTCAATGGCACGGCTTTGGTGGAAAAGACTATAATAAAGTTGCCTGTGATTAAAAGGTTCTATCATGAAAAAAAGTTCCTCTAACATGCATTAATCAAGAATTATGGCAAATGTTATGTTGCTTCAGAAAATAATAGTAGTTCTTTGCTGAAGCACATTTTGCACATTAAGCAGAAAATATCATGCAGATTATGCTTCACATCATCAAGTAAAAAGTCATGCGTGCACATGTTCTGCTAATTATTGTATTTTCAGAATCCTCAGCATAAGCTGTAATGTGTGTGTCTACATTTTGGAGGGGGTGGGGTGGGGTTCCCTGTTATTAACATATTTAATTCTAGTGATTTGCTTCCAGAATAGATTATTTTGGGTTTGCAGGGTGTTGTTAATCATATGCATGAAGCATCTGATTCATAGTACAACAAATCATTTGAGCAAGAAATAAATCAAACTACTATATGGTAAATTCCACAGAGATGTATTTACCATTTTATAAAATCACAAGGGGAAAGATATAAATGGACAGCATTAAAGTGTAGGGCATTTTCAAAGTGTGATTCTGGCAGACTGGTTGTCAGTCCACATTATCTTTAATCTTGAAAGCACAAAGGTTGACTTTCTCTTCCACCTCTTCCATCCAGGCTATAGATTCACTGCTGTGTTTGTTGAGTTTCTAGTTCATGTATTTCTGACAGCTGTTATACAGCAAGTGATATCCGTCATTAGACCAGATCAGCAGAGAAAGACAAGAGGCTGAATTCTAGGAAATAGCCCATTCAATTTTCCCTTCTAAAAGTGATTCACTATGAAAACCAACACAACCCCAGTAAAGCACATGTGGATTTTTATGTAAAGAGGTTGCAAATTGAAATCTCTGTGCTCCATTAAGCTCAATCACTGATTTAATCAATTTACGTAGTAATAATATAATTGTACTCTCCTTATAAGTCAAAGCTGAGAGATTTCTATTAATGCACACCAGGTATATTCCTGTTAGAATATCCTGCTGCATCTACTTTGTTTTAAATATCTGATTTCAAGGACGGTAACTTGTGACAAAAGAATGTTGCTTTCAGTCCTTATTTCTAAACTACTATGCTGCCCAAATATGCTGAATATATAAGCACAAACATTCTTTTATATTTTTAAAGGTCATCCATCCAATTCATCTTTTACTTATACCCATGTATTTTAAACATAATACAGTATAATGAAACATTCCCAGTCACATTAAATACAATTCAGAATTGAAGGGAACCTGAGCCTATATTGACAGCATGGTTCACACTGCAGGACCCAGCTCTAGAGAGTATGAAGCTCCATTGCAATCACATATTCTTATTGCCCATTTATTGCCACCTTGTCTGCTACCTGGGCTTTGCTCTGGTAAGCTAGTTGTTTGGAGAACTGACGCTATAATGCAGATATCTAGGTAACTGAGCAGCACTCTCCCAAGTGAGATGAATACTGTCTTGTCTAATAAGGCCAGACTTTCCAAACAAAGTGCTAATAAAAGCCATGTCGATTAATTGGCTTCACTCAGTTAGCCAGCGGTTTAGCGCAAATAACCTGATTGCCGTACTGCACCAAGTTGGGGTCACTTGGCCAGAGCACATTACTGCCTTGGACATTGTTTTGGCCTTTCCAGATTTCTTCAAAACTGCTTTTAGCAATCTCCAATTGACACAATCAGACATCATTAGTGCCAATATGAACACTAATTATGGAATATATAACCTTAGCTTTAGCCAGAATTTTTAAATTTGTAAGGATGTTGGATGGTCTGGCACTGGGAATACTTGACTATGGTCCCTGGTGTCTTTAGTTTATTGTTGTGTAATATTAAGTTACCAAGCTTTCTTAACTTTATGAGACTTGAAGGATTCCTCAATGAGTGGAGCAACACTTGCTCAGCACATGCTTAAGATCTTCTCTGTCAGCCTAGCAACTTTCTTATATTTTCAGCATGTCAATCTATCACTAACAATGGAGGATATGTATCTATACACATTGTGCTCATTGTGCAGAATGGATGAGAGAAGAAGGCATTTAAAGCATTGGATGACAAGTTTAAATTAAATCTGATGTACATACATGCTGAGTTGATCGAGTGCATAATTCTGCCATTTATTCTACAGTCGTGAACATGACTTTGGCTGCTTTTTTTCCTCCAAGCCACAAATGGCAGATTTTCAACACTGATGTTCATAAAGACTTTCTTCACTGTGGACAGCCCGTTAACTATTGACATTACATAGAACTACTTAGACATCTACAGAAATGCATCAGAAAAACTGTCTGGAGAAGTGGAACACCCAAAACTAGATATTGCACCATGAAACTGCACCAGCACACACTGCACTGCCAGTCAGAGTTTTTGATAGAAAACAATGTGGTTGTTGCCTTACAAATCCTTGTATTCACCATTTCTCACTGCCTGTGATTTCTTTTTGTTCCCCAAATTAAAAATGAGACTAAAGGGAAAAGTATTTGCTACTGTAGAAGAATTACAGGAAAAAAGCAGAGGGTCTAGATATGGTAGCAAGAGTAACAAAGATGAGTACACAAAATGTTTCCAGGAATGATAGAATTACTGGGACAAGTATATTGCATCTCAAAGAGAGTATTTTAAAGTCAACCAAAAGGTACTTGCTATAAATTTCAGTTTTTTTAAGTTTTTTTTTAAATGTCAGTCATTTTTGCAACCCTGTTGTACATATAATTTACCCAACATGAATATAAGCAATTTTTAAATAGTTATGTGGAACAGGTTTGAAAAAATGGGAAATTCCTTTATTTCATATTTAAAAAGATAAATCCAGCATCATTAAAAAAAATCTACCATTATATCAAAAGGCAAGTGTGGGTATATAGGACGAGGTAAAGCTCTGCTTCTGAATACAGTAATCCCTCCTCCATCGCGGGGGTTGCGTTCCAGAGCCACCCGCGAAATAAGAAAATCCGCGAAGTAGAAACCATATGTTTATATGATTATTTTTATATTGTCATGCTTGGGTCACAGATTTGCGCAGAAACACAGGAGGTTGTAGAGAGACAGGAACGTTATTCAAACACTGCAAACAAACATTTGTCTCTTTTTCAAAAGTTTAAACTGTGCTGCATGACAAGACAGAGATGACAGTTCCGTCTCACAATTAAATGAATGCAAACATATCTTCCTCTTCAAAGGAGTGCATGTCAGGAGCACAGACTGTCAGAAAGAGAGAGGAAAGCAGACAAATCAATAGGGCTGTTTGGCTTTTAAGTATGCGAAGCACTGCTGGTACAAAGCTGTTGAAGGCGGCAGCTCACACCCCCTCCGTCAGGAGCAGGGAGAGAGAGAGAGAGAGAGAGAGACAGAGAAAAACAAACAAAAATCAATACGTGCCCTTCGAGTTTTTAAGTATGCGAAGCACCGTGCAGCATGTCACTTCATGAAGCAGCTGCACAGAAGATAATCTTTCAGCATTCTTAGACGAGCGTCTGTATCGTCTAGGTGTGCGAACAGCCCCCCTGCTCAATCCCCCTACGTCAGGATCAGAGAAAGTCAGCGCAAGAGAGAGAGAGAAAGAGAAAAGTAAGTTGGGTAGCTTCTCAGCCATCTGCCAATAGCGTCCCTTGTATGAAATCAACTGGGAAAACCAACTGAGGAAGCATGTACCAGAAATTAAAAGACCCATTGTCCTCAGAAATCCGCGAACCAGCAAAAAATCCGCGATATATATTTAAATATGCTTACATATAAAATCCGCGATAGAGTGAAGCCGCGAAAGGCGAAGCGCGATATAGGGATCACTGTAATGACATGAGCATAAAGTTGTATGCTGTAACACTCACACAGAATTACTGATTCTAACATTTAAACAATCATTTGTATATGCAGAGGTGTTGTTTTTCTTTCTTGTCATTTGATATATATGGAAAAATGTTAATGACTGTCTAGTTTTTAAAACATGACAAATACCTGGCCCTGCGGTGGGCTGGCAGCCTGCCCAAGGTTTCTTTCCTGCCTTGCGCCCTGTGTTGGCTGGGATTGGCTCCAGCAGACCCCTGTGACACTGTAGTTAGGATATAGCGGGTTGGATAATGGATGGATGGATGGACAAATGCCTGACACGTGCATCTCTGGGATGAGGAAAACCCATATAGATACAAACTAAACAAGCTAAAAAACTGGGGACTAAATCACAATTTCCACACAAGGAAAGTATTTTAAAGCTTTTTCATACGTATAGTCTGAATGGACATCATATGTATAATTATGTGATATTATACAAGAATGCTAAATGATATGGTTCTTTTATTATTTTCCTAAACACAAAGGCAAAGAAAAAAACAGAACATTTGGGATTAATAGCATTTTCCTCTCTTTTAAATCCTGTCTCTCAGAAAAAATATATCTGCAAAGCTGAAGAAAACTAGAGATTATTCTTATGTGTTTTCCTCACATTCTTTACTCCTTTAGCAATAATATTTGAAGTGTAGTTTATCATGTGGCCTTTTCATGCATATTGTCAGCATAAAAACTCAGCCTCAGCCATTTATTTTTATTCATTGTGAGCAGGTGGATTTCAGTTTATATATATATATATATATATATATATATATATATATATACTGTATATATATATATATATATATATATACTGTATATATATATATATATATATAGTTAATATATACTGTATTTATATATATATACACACCATTTATATAAATATATACAGTATATATCATAATGCATATATATATATATATATATATGTCTGTATATAAAAATCATATTCATTAATTTATGCTTTTGTGGGGAGTCAACATCAGTAGCTGTCTAATAATGTTTAATTTGTAAAATAGAAATTCTCTCTATATATATTTCAATATCAATTTTATATTTAGCACCTTTTATCTATGAGTAATATAATATAACCTCATACAGTATCTCTATTATTTGTACATTTTTTTTTGTCATTTTGTACTTGCACACAGAATTAAATGGGAAAATAACAACAATCAATTTTCTAAACTGCCTTTTCTTATAGATTTGGGAAAGCTGGAGATTACCATAGTACTATTTTATATATGAAAAGAACCAGTCCAGGGCACAACACCACTTCATCCCAGTACTCCCTGTGCAATGATGTCACACATGAAATGATTCTAGAGATATACTCTAAATATAAAATTAAGCTCTGGAATTGACTTCGCCTTGAACTTAAATATATCCAATACCTGCCAAAAAAGGATGCAGGAAAACATCAGAAAAAATGTTAAAAGAATCCAGATCATAAAATACTACAAGTAAAGATAATCTAGAAACGAGAGCAGATACAATCCTCTGACCATTGAGCTTTCTGTTTTTCTGTGGTTAAAAAGCTACTTTAAGACCCACGACTTGCTCTATTACTACCTCTTGAATTGTATAACATTATAAATTCCTTCAGTTTTTACATGATAACATCAAAAATGTAAATCAATCCAAGTTTTCCATTCTCTTACACACTTCCCCGTTTTCCCTCTTCCGTCAGTTAAGTACATTTTCCCTGATTTCTTTTTAAGCCATCAACAACTTCTTTTAAATGAGGCCTGACATTATGCACTGGATCGTACCTCTTACAAGCATATCAGATCTTCATTTATTAATCCAATCCGTCATGACAATAAAAAATACATCAGCTGATGTCAGCTTTATGCTAGCTAATTTTAAAATTGTCTTTGTAACCTCCAACAATAAAAAGGCTGATCTTGACCCAGACAGTTTAAACAATTGTTGCACAGTCCTCATACCTTGTTTTTCTTCAGTGTGTTGTAATATCCAAATTTAATCAGTAATGTAACTTCCAGCAACCTGACAGAACCATAGCTTACTGTGCAGCTGTGAACCTGCTTGGTCAGAATGACTAATGACTTATTGTAGACTTCTGACTCATTAACTTCCTAATCGTATTAGAACAGCATTTGACATAGTTGATCGCCATATATTACTATCTAGAATGAAATGCCTCCTTGGCACTGCTCTCCAATGGTTCATGTTCTACCTCCAGAATGGGTGAAACTGTGACAATTAACAGCTGGTTCAGTCACACAAAAATAGATCCTTAAGGGCTACTGTTTTTCTGTATGTATATTGTGATGTGTGAGTCATTATCTTGCACCCCAAAACACAAGGCTGAGTCTCAGTATTTTAGCAAAACCAGCTTTATTCAACTTGAAACAGAAACAGCAGGGTTATTTATTGTAGCGGGAGCTACCACTCTCCTATACACAGACACAGCAAAAGGGCATAGTCAGGGCCAGGTCAGTGGCCAAGTTATACTGTTCCCTGCATTTGTAATGTTCCTTGTATCACCCATCAGTGACAGGCACATATAGCGCGATCTCGATTGGCTCATAGTTGTTCCTGCAGCATTAGGCTGCTGTGCTGCGAACCTGTGGTTGCCTAGGCAATGGACAAGCAGTCCTCCACAGATGCAGCAGTCTTGCTTTGGAGTGTTGTCCTTTTGGCGATGGGGGGGTCCTAAAACAGTTCAGAAACCTCACAATATCTATGCAGGGCAGCCATGCCTCAAAGTACTCTCAGGTCCACCATATCAACCTTTTCTTTACAGTATTTATTGACATCTGGCATCCTGTGTCAAACTAAGGCTTTAGTGTTAAATACGGCCCTTTGCCCTTTTGACTGTGGCTTATGTCATTAATACTCAAAATATGTACGTGTTACATATGCCCTGCAATGACCATTAGTTTTCTCAAAAAACACCTTTAGTTTGCATTTATTATATAGATTCTACCCATAACTGACATTTACTTGACATTGTAATGCTTCTCTAGTGATCATCACATTTATGAGCAGCACTAAGCACTGCAACCACTAACCTCTAGTTAGAATGAAAACAGACTGCTCATAATGACTCAACAAGATAAACTGAAAATAAGATGAGATGCTAAACTGGCATAAAACAACTTCATACATGCTGCTGCATTCTTTTGTTTAAAGCTTTTTCTTTAAGGAATCAGTACTGGCAGTACTGTCCTTCAGCTTATCTGTTTGCTGCCATCACCCAACAGAATTCTTTTGTCTTTTACTTTTACTTTACTTGATTATTATATGTGAATAGAAAATGCATTTAAATTTCAACTCATGTTAAATATGATTGGAATATGATTGGATAGTTTTTGACCAACTCTAAACATGGTCTTTGTGCTCATACAGTACATCGTTTTTTTAACAAGGTCAAGTGTCATTGATTGTGATGCATGTACTTTGCTTTAGCAACAAATTCCTGCCTGTGCCACTCTCATCCACCTTTATATGTTGACTAGGAAACCCTTTACAGGTGGTCTTCCTAATCCCAAGGTGCAATGTTCTTGGGTTCCCAGATGTGCTCTTTAGCTGAACATCCTTCTTTCCCTTTTTTCTCCAGGTGAAACTTAGCACTTTTATTTTTTTTTACTCTTGTGTCCTTTTTACCAAGTGTTTTCTTTATCTTATCTTCCACCCTTACTTCATCTTTGGCTCGATGCAGATTCTGGACACATAATACATTTTTCTTTCCGTTTCTCCCTTTTTTTAAGTACAGTGGACGTCATTAGACATGGATAAAGGATTGTTTATGTGCCTGGCATAAATCCTCAAAATATGAGGAATATTAATACTCCAAGGCTAGAGTTCTGACTGATTGTTGAACTGGTCAGCATACACTTTACAGCCACAGCATTTCTTTAATTGCATATTTAACATGTATATATTATTATTATTATTATTATTATTATTATCCTCGGTGGATTAGTTCCTGCCTTGCGCCCTGTGTTGGCTGGGATTGGCTCCAGCAGACCCCCGTGACCCTGTGTTTGGATTCAGCGGGTTGGAAAATGGATGGATATTATTATTATTATTATTATTATTATTATTTTAGACATGGCTAAAGGATTGTTTATGTGCCTGGCATAAATCCTCAAAATATGAGGAATATTAATACTCCAAGGCTAGAGTTCTGACTGATTGTTGAACTGGTCAGCATACACTTTACAGCCACAGCATTTCTTTAATTGCATATTTAACATGTATATATTATTATTATTATTATTATTATTATCCTCGGTGGATTAGTTCCTGCCTTGCGCCCTGTGTTGGCTGGGATTGGCTCCAGCAGACCCCCTTGACCCTGTGTTTGGATTCAGCGGGTTGGAAAATGGATGGATATTATTATTATTATTATTATTATTATTATTATTATTATTATTATTATTATCCTCGGTGGATTAGTTCCTGCCTTGCGCCCTGTGTTGGCTGGGATTGGCTCCAGCAGACCCCTGTGACCCTGTGTTCGAATTCAGTGGGTTGGAAAATGGATGGATGGATGGATGGATGGATGGATGGATATTATTATTATTATTATTATTATTATCATTATTATTGATGTGAACAATCTGTAAAATTAGTGACAATTATACAAAACCCTGATCATACAACATATGATACGTATGTCCTTTTTAACTAACATATTATTCTTTACTTGTTAAAGCTGGTATTCTGTTTATAAAATGGAATGATAATGTATCAATTAATGTATTCATTATGTTATATTGTTATACAAATATTTGCATTTACACATTTTGTAAATAAAATATACTCAGTTGCTAAAATGCCAGGTCAAATGTACATTCATTTACTGTTCCTAATATGTGTAGCAAACTGCTAATTTTCTTTGGCATCATTTATTAAAAATTGAAGGCAGGGACGGGAAAAGGGTCATTTACAGTTTCTTCTAGGGCAACAAAAATACTACAATTGGCCCAGGTTCTGATGTTGTCTTTTTCACCCAATTCTGATTTTGGTCCAATGAATGCTGGTATCTTTCCTGTTGACCAAAAAAAGAAATTCTCATAAATGCAGAAGAAAGTTTCAGGAGAGATTTAAGGTAGAATATATTATTTTGATGATCAGAGAGGTTTGTTTGTGAGTCTGTGTGTCTTGCTTCTAAAGACAATGTGTTTATTTTGTTTGTTTATATTTTCAGACCCACATCAGGCATGTAAAGTGTTATTTTTGGCCCTCAATAAAATTGAGTTTGACATGCCTGCCTTAGACTAAATAGAAAATCCTCCTCTTAAACTATAAAATTTTACCAGGGTATTCCAATAGATCACTCCAACAATCCTCCACACTACTGCACTTGTCTCCCTACTTTGGCTGACCCTGTTACATACCCAATTGAAGCTGAGGTTCTATAACATCTTCCATGAAGTAATTTGATCTGGTAGTGCCATTCACTCCTTTAAACCCAACAATTTAAGAAAGTATTTAAATTAATGGTTACATTTTTACACATTCCTTTCCTGTATTATATAACCATATAGCTATTTTAGTATTATTTTACACTGTATTGTTATAGCATTTTTTATTTCTATTCTTTTCTACTGTTTCTTTTACTGACCATAATCTGTATTTTTATTTATGTTTCTTTTTGCTTTTTTTCTAATAAATCATATTATCTTTCATGCAATGTTATTTATTGTAAATAATTCTTTAGAATTTGTAATTCTCTTTTTATTTTTCATTTCTAAAAATGTGATAAACGTGTAAATAATAAATATTAATATAAACACATCGACTTTCAATGTACAGAATCTAATTTAGTTTTGGGGTCAGACCTTCTCACAGCTTCTCCAAGCACAATGTATGAAAAGTTTATAGTTATGTCTATATGTGCTTTGATCTCCTTGGTCAAAAAGATCCGGAACCTTTCAAAGCAGCAGTGGACGCAAGGCAGAAACCAGCCATCCCTGATATAATAATCAGTCACAGGATATACTGTACCTGTCAGCAGTGTTCATGGAGACCAGGAATGGTACTATAGATTGTTGAAGCAAATCTTCACCTATGTAAGAAGGCTTCCTCCCACAATCTATGGCGCACACATAAGAATATGCAAGATATAAAGCAGAAACACTTTTAAACCTGCATCCTTGATTAAGTGCAAAGGGCAGTTTGCCCCATGCACCAGTTTTACTGTGCTGCCTTACACTTCAGTATAAGAAAACAATGAGGAGAAAGAGGTCATCACATAATGAGTTAAAAAGAACTGTTAGCAACAGGCACTAAATCAATAGGATTTTAAAGAGCGGCAGCCAACATGATCCGGAACCTTATAGTCTTCACAATTAAATGTTAAATTCCATGTGAGGTGATTAAGATGCTGTGCTAAGACCAGGGGTTATATATAAATGGAAAGCAAAAAAAGAGCAGAAACATATAAAATTGGGTGTGTCATTAAATTTTGTTTAATAGTTGCCAGACTTAAATAGAAAAAGAATGGGATATAGAAGGGTCGATTTGTTAAATTTTGAAAGGAGGTTAATTAAAAATTAAGCCCTGGTGAATAAGTGGAAAGCTGCATCAGCTACTCTCTAATAGATAGAACAAAAACGCAGAGAAGATATAATTTTATGTACCAGAATCGGAGTGAGAGGTCACTTACCTCTCTACAGTAGAGACCACATAAATTATTTTGACAAGGTTTCCTGCCGTTTGAAAGATATTTGCAAATTAATATTGCCATGGTTTGCAGATTATCATCACGGCCTTAAGACTAGCAATCCACAAAGTCTTATTTTGTTTCAAAAGGTTCATTTTATTTATAATTAAATTTTAATATGCCTTTAATAAGTTGTTTTTTTTCCTGATAATAACAACAACCCCTCCTCGAACCGCCACCTTATTGTGGTGGAGGGGTTTGCGTGTCCCAATGATCCTAGGAGCTCTGTTGTCTGGGGCTTTATGCCCCTGGTAGGACCACCCAAGGCAAACTGGTCCTAGGTGAGGGATGAGACAAAGAGCAGTTCAAAGAAACCTCCTATGAAGAATAAAAAATTTGGACGGCATTTTCCCTTGCCCGGACGCGGGTCACCGGGGCCCCCCTCTGGAGCCAGGCCTGGAGGTGGGGCTCGATGGCGAGCGCCTGTTGGCCGGGCCTGCACCCATGGGGCTCAGCTGGGCACAGCCCAAAGAGGTAACGTGGGTCCCCCTTCCCATGGGCTCACCACCTATGGGAGGGGCCAAGGAGGTCAGGTGCAGTGTGAGTTGGGTGGTGGCCTTAGGTGGGGACCTTGGAGGTCCGATCCTCGGCTACAGAAGCTGGCTCTTAGGGACGTTGAATGCCACCTCTCTGAAGGGGAAGGAGCCTGAGCTAGTGCACAAGAGAGGTTCTGGCTAGATATAGTCAGGCTCACCTCGACACACAGCTTGGACTCTGGAACCAATCTCCTTGAGAGGGGCTGGACTCTCTACCACTCTGGAGTTGCCCTCGGTGAGAGGCGCCGAGCGGGTGTGGGCATACTTATTGCCCCCCCGACTTGGAGCCTGTACATTGAGGTTTACCCCGGTAGACGAGAGGGTAGCCTCCCACTGCCTTCAGGTTGGGGGATGGATCCTAACTGTTGTTTGTGTGTATGCGCTGAACAGCAGTCTGGAGTACCCACCCTTTTTGGAGTCCGTGGAGGGGGTGCTAGAGGGCATACCTTCTGGGGACTTCCTCGTTCTGCTGGGAGACTTCAATGCTCACGTGGGCAATGACAGTGAAACCTGGAAGGGCGTGATTGGGAGGAATGGCCCCCCGATCTGAACCCGAGTGGTGTTTTGTTATTGGACTTCTGTGCTTGTTACGGATTGTCCATAACGAACACCATGTTCAAGTATAGGGGTGTTCATATGTGCACTTGGCACCAAGTCACCCTAGGCCTCAGTTCAATAATCAACTTTGTGGTCATGTCGTCAGACTTGCGGCCACATGTCTTGGGTGAAGAGAGGGGCGGAGCTGTCAACTAATCACCACCTGGTGGTGAGTAGGCTTCGATGGTGGGGGAGGATGCCGGTCAGGCCTGGTAGGCCCAAACGTATTGTGAGGGTCTGCTGGGAACGTCTGGCAGAGTCCCCTGTCACCTCCGGCAGAACTTCGACCACCTTCCGAGGGAGGTGGGGGACATTGAGTCCGAATGGGCCATGTTCCATGCCTCTATTGTTGAGGCGGCTGACCAGAGGTGTGGCCGTAAGGTGGTCGGTGCCTGTCGTGGCGGCAATCCCCAAACCCGTTGGTGGACATCGACGGTGAGGGATGCCGTCAAGCTGAAGAAGGAGTTTGTCCTGTGGGACTCTGGAGGCAGCTAATAGGTACCAGCAGGCCAAGTGGAATGTGGCTTCGGTGGTTGCTGAGGCAAAAACTCAGGTGTGGGAGGAGTTTGTGGAGGCCATGGAAAACGACTTTCGGACAGCTTCAAGGAGAGTCTGGCCTACCATCCGGCGTCTCAGGAGGGGGAAGCAGTGCAGTGTCAACACTGTATATGGTGGGGATGGTGCGCTGCTGACCTCGACTCGAAACGTTGTGGGTCGGTGGGGGGAGTACTTTGAAGACCTCCTCAATCCCATTAACATGCCTTCCAATGAGGAAGCAGAGCGTGGGGACTTGGAGGTGGGCTCCCCTATCTCTGAAACTGAGGTCACTGAGGTGGTCAAAAAACTCCTTGGTGGCAGGGCCCCGGGGGTGGATGAGATACGCCCAGAGTTCTTCAAGGCTCTGGATGTTGTAGGACTGTCTTGGTTGACAAGCCTCTGCAACATCGCATGGACATCAGGGACAGTGCCTCTGGATTGGCAGACCGGGGTGGTGGTCCCCCTCTTTAAGAAGGGGGAACTACAGAGGAATCACACTCCACAGCCTCCATGGAAAAGTCTATTCGGGGGTCCTAGAGAGGAGGGTCTGTCAGATAGTCGAACCTCGGATTCAGGAGGAACAGTGTGGTTTTCGTCCTGGTTGTGGAACAGTGGACCAGCTCTACATCCTTAGCAGAGTCCTGGAGGGTGCATGGGAGTTTGCCCAACCAGTCTACATGTGTTTTGTGGACTTGGAAAGGGCATTCGACCGTGTCCCTCGGGGAATTCTGTGGGGGGTACTCTGAGAGTATGGGGTAGCGGACCCCGGTGTCAGAGCTTGGTCCGCATTGCCAGCAGTAAGTTGAACTCGTTTCTACTGAGGGCTGGACTCCGCCAGGGCTGCCCTTTGTCACCGATTCTGTTCATAACTTTTATGGACAGAATTTCTAGGCGCAACCAGGGCGTTGAGGGGGTCCGGTTTGGTGGGGTCAGGATAGGGTCACTGCTTTTTGCAGATGAAGTTGTCCTGTTTGCTTCATCAGGCTGTGATCTTCAGCTCTCTCTGGATTGGTACACAGCTGAGTGTGAAGCGGCTGGGATGGGAATCAGCACCTCCAAATCCGAGACCATGGTCCTCAGCCGTAAAAGGGTGGAGTGCCCTCTCAGGGTTGGGAGCGAGATCCTGCCCCAAGTGGAGGAGTTCAAGTATCTCTGGGTCTTGTTCACGAGTGAGGGAAGAATGGAGCGTGAGATTGACAGGCGGATTGGTGCGGCATCCGCAGTGATGAGGACTCTGCATTGGTCTGTCGTGGTGAAAAAGGAGCTGAGCCGTAAGGCAAAGCTCTCAATTTACCAGTCGATCTATGCTCCTGCTCTCACCTATGGTCATGAGTTATGGGTAGTGACCAAAAGAACGAGATCGCGAATACAAGCGACTGAAATGAGTTTCCTCCGCAGGGTGTCTGGGCTTTCCCTTAAAGATAGGGTGAGAAGCTCAGTCATCCGGGAGAAGCTCAGAGTAGAGCTGCTGCTCCTCCGCATTGAGAAGAGTCAGATGAGGTGGCTTGGGCATCTGATCAGGATGCCTCCTGGACACCTCCCTGGTAAGGTGTTCCGGGCACGTCTAACTGGGAGGCCCAGGACACGCTGGAGGGACTATGTCTCCCGGCTGGCCTGGGAACGCCTCGGGATTCTCCCGGAAGTGGCCGGGAAGAGGGAAGTCTGGGCATCTCTGCTCAAGCTGCTGCCCCCGCGACCTGATCTCAGATAAGAGGAAGAGGATGGATGGATGGATGGATGGATGGATGGATGGATGGATGGATGGATGGATGGATGGATGGATGGATGGATAACAACACACAGTCATTATCTCTGTTTCCTCATTTATCTTCACAGAATTTTCATTTTGACTTTTTGGGGATGAATAAAATGTGAACCATATAAACAGCAGAGCTTGGAAAACATTATGTGATGAAATTTAAGTATATGTTGAATTGGTGGTGCAGTGAGCAGCACTGCTATTGCAAAACTCTATCATATGTGTTCAGTTTCTGGCCCAATCAGTCTATGTAAATCTGGAACATTCCTCTAATCTTCATGTGTATTTTGCTTACATACTCTGATTTCATCTCAAAGAACTGCAAGCAAGGTTGACTTTGTAGCTATACACTATCAGTGTGCATATGTGTAAGTGTATAGTACAAAAGACTGATATCTCCTGCTATCTTTGAGCTGTGTTCTGTGTCCATTATGTACAATCTCTCCATAAATCTTTTCTGGAAAAAGCTGGTTAAAAATAAATAACCATAACTCTAACTTGACTTCTTATTACTGTTATTTTGGTTTAATGTTTTACCTACCATAAAACTTCTAATACATTTTATTATTATATCGTCAATAATATTTAAGATGTATTGCAACTACTTAAACAAGAAATATGAAAAAGTTGTATTCAATAAAATTGAATTTCAACCAACATTTGGTATCACTTTATATTAGGTGTCCTTAATCACACTGTAATTACAATGTAATTACCTGTATAAGTAGGTATTATTACTATGTACTTATTATGTAATACTTTGTAACACTCTAATTAAGTACTCAATTGTATTGTTTTTCCACATTTTTTATAAGTACATATATAAATTGTGGATTAACAATTACAACTGAGTAACTGAGAGCAATAACACTTAATTACTCTCTGAGTATACAGGTAATTACATGGTAAGTACTGCAAAATTAATGACACCTAATTTTAAAGTGATACTAGGCTAATTTCTAAATAAATACATTACCATTAAAAGTGCTATATAAACTCAGAAGTTAAAACTTTTGTGTTATTTCTTAAAAATATACCAATTTGAAATTAAAATAAATTATAATATATAGGTGAGGCAGAGCCATATTGCAATAGCCTATTTTCTGCACAGTGAGGGATTTACTATCACCCAGAATAGATCTAAAAGTATTAACTTTTGTTTCAGACTTTTAAATTACTTATTGCAAGGCCTTCACTGAAACAGTGCTTACATCATCAAAAGTGGAGCTGCAACGACATAAATGCAACATAATGCAAATTTACAACATGAGAGCACACCAACCAAAGAGTTGAACAGTTGTATTCAGCCACATTAAGATGTTCATGATAACATAGACTCCTATTTCATTTAAGAGCATGATGTTAATTCAGTTCATATTTCTCTTAATTTGTATATAACAATTCTTTTCTTTATAGTCAACACAGTAAAATGCCTAAAGTAATAAAGGCAATATTAAATCATATTTTGATATGTTAATTGATTCCATTATAAATATAAAAAATGTAACAATTTATAATTGTTTCAGTGGTGGCCTATGCAGATATTATTCCTGCCTGCACCCTGTGCTTGCTGGGAGAGGATTTATCTTCACTGTGACCCTGTCCTAATAAAATTAAAGAAAGTATAGATGGTTAATTATTTCTAAGTTGAGTTTTTTAAGTTGTTTTTCTATAATATTACATATTTAGTCTTTCACCTGGACTGAACCTATTTAAAGTATAGCAAAACGTCTTTCTGTGTGCTTGTTGTTGTAAAAAAGTAGTATTTGAAAGTATTATTTTAAAATAAAAGAACAATGAATAAAAGTTCACTAGTTTCACTATGTTAACCATCTTAATTTATTCTGTGAATAATCTCTAGGAATGAAAATCAGAATCCACTTGTATGTGTAATAACCAAACTTCTCAGAGAATAGTAGTTTGATTATTAACTACAGTATTAAAATATCATGATATTTCTCATAACAGCAATCTGGAGCTTCCTGGGGTCTCAAACATCTATAGTGAACACATCATCTGTTGAAAAGGTCCATCAAAAGGATACATTATTCCTGAAAAGTTTTATAAGGAAAATAGCAATGCCCCGTAGTCACTTTTCACAGCAGAACCCTGATTATCCGCATCCTAATTTACTGAGATTCTACATTATCTGAGGTGAACTTGTAAGTGTGATACACTACTTTTCTTATAATTCATAAAATCTTTGCCATGAATACTGTACCGAGCATGTTTTTAACCTCTACTGCACTGAACAAGCAATCGGTGACTGTGGAAATGTGGGAGGGACTCACTCACCCCTCCCCAAATGCACCCCTTGTCTATTGTCAGTGTGGCCAGCAATGACCGAATACACATGTGCATGCACATACACTTGGACCCTGACAGGGCTGCATTTCCAGAATCTAAGTCCCAAGCATTCCTGCGGGTATCCCGACTGGGTTCTCATATGAGGACCACTGTCACCTAGCATATTGAGTGATGGAACAACTCCCAGTTCTCTGTTTCTGCTGGTCCATTAGCAGTTATTTTCTCATCCTACCAGCTGATCCATCCATCATTCCACTCTGGCTTCCCATCTGGGTAATAAACCATGCACCTCCCTGGCCGGTATGCGTGTGGGTGTGTGTGTGCGCAAGGAGAGGCAAATTAAGTGAATCTTTTAGGAACATGCTGAAAAATCTGAGGAACATATTACATTTTAATTTAGTTTTACATCTTTGACTTATCATTTGCAAGCTCAGGATGCTATATGTAGCTTTTTGTATTCCAAAATATAATAAAGTCAAAATAAAAAAAACAACAGAACAGAAAGAGCCTTGCATATGATCATATAAATATACTCAAGAAAATTGTGGGATTTTTTTTATTTTTGTAAATGAACTTATATACAGGAATATACCAAGAATTTCCTGCATTGTAATTTGCATTAATAAAGATGAAAATATACATATCTAATATTAGAAGCAATGTGTAATACATGGTGACAATGACGAGTAATCTAATCTTAAAAAGACTTCCACAATGATGTTTCTAATTCTACATTTACAGCAGATTGACGGTTGCTTGGAAGTCTGCTCTGTAACAGTTTATTTGAAGAGCTTTATGAAAGTAGGTGGATTGTGAAGTAAGGCAACTGCTCACCATTTAAACCAAGGTCCTTGGTCATGTGATGTTGTCCACCACATGTCCAATGTTTTCCAACAGCAAAGAGAGTTTATTTAAGACTGAGCCACATTTAGATACTTTTATTATTTACATTTGGCTTTTCATTGTTTATGTCTTGAATGTACCCGTGTGATTTCAGTACCTTATCAATAAATAAATAAATGCAGATGTTTACAGCTGCTAAAAAGGCTATTTTCTTTTAGATAAAAAATGACAGGCCTTTTATGCACCCTTCAGAATCTCTTGTTCCTTGTGTGAGCAAACAAATCATAGAAAATTCCTTGGATAGTTAAAAAGGCTATTTCCTGAGTTCTATATGTGAAAGAGGTGCAGATTACAGAGAAGCCTATACGTACTTGTATAACCCAGGCCAGCTGGAAACTTAGCTACTCTTTGTACATTCTTAGAACTGAATAGAGATTAATTTAGTCAGGAACAAACAATATAGTATGGAGCATTATGATTATTATTATTATATTTTGAAAAACAAATTGAGTCTATATACCAGTCAATACATTCAAGAAAGAAAACACATATTTAAAAGTGTTCTTTCATAATAGTAAAATCTGTAGTCACTAAACATCCAAAATAAGATTTTTAGGAATTCACAGTGCAGATGTTAGTTTGAAATGTATTTTATATAATGAGAAGTATCTGATTGATCTTCATACTGCATTAAAGAATCACTTTCCATCATTTTATTTTATTCCTTGTTTCTCTTACTAATTCTAATCCATCTCCAATTGCCACTATTACTTTCTGTACATGTATTCTGTCTACCCCTTATTGTACTTATTTTTTCTGATGAATTAGTCTGCTGCTATATCTGCACAGTACTTCATTCATTATATTTATTATTTTTTGTATTTGCTTTTTATTTTTACCACCATAAACATGAATGTTCCATTTGTTTTCCCCAGTTCAACAATATATACAATCAATTATTTTCCAGTAATTTCCTCTTGTGTTGTTTTACTTTTCCTCTAATATATGTGCTGCTGATTCAAAATATTTAAATGTATAGCTCATGTTTCCTAGTTTACTTTTATGTGTTCCTAGCTGTGTCAGTAATGCCACATAAATAGTTACTTTCACAATCAACTGTGCCTTCCTTTTTTCAATTCCTTTTAATTTTTTGGCAAATGTTTCTTACACCTCAGATTGAAAATATTTCAGTTTGTTTCCAAATTCTATAATTTGATTTTCCTGTCTATATTTGTTAATGCATGTAAACTTTTTATTAGTGTCTGGCACTTCAGGCTTGTTGTGAGCAGTTTACCTCATTTTAGAGCTTTTATTTCTGCACTTGACAGGTATTTTTCAGTTCCTGGCACTTTACCTCAAGAGTCATGACAATTTATGCAGGGTTGAAATCTTTTTCTCTGTTTTCTTGTCAATGGTCAGTATTTTTCTGGACCCTTGATCACGTTTTGACTCCCCTAAAATGAAATCTTAAACTTACTATGCTGCTAGTTTGTTTTTGTGCTAAGATTTTGATCACTTGAGGGAGTTTGTGCATGATTTAAATTGTTTATGTAGGCATTTTTGTATTTGTAATTTACTTGTACTTTTCTCCAGCTGAATTAAAAAAATGTACATAGAAAGAATAGCTTGATTACTTCTTTGGAGACTAGAAAGTATTAGACAAAGGTAGAATCATCAATTAGGACACTAATTGGGGCCAATTTAAATTTAGAGAAACACTGAACATATGAACTGCAGGCTCAAAAAAAGCTCTAAAAAATAATCATTATCTCTTAGTATGTGTATTTTAAATTTTGACTCATTCATTTGTTTTTGAATTCAAAGTTTTGAATTGAATTTGTGTCCAGCACAGAGTGATTACCCCCCTGAATAAACCAGGTTCACTGTTGGGAAATGCACTATGGAAAATACAACCTCAGAAACAGAGAACAATAACTCACTAAAAGTTCTAAATCAGTGTAAAGGCTGAGCCTGTTTCATGGCTGCCAAGTTTTGCTTCTTTAGGTTCAGCCTGTTCCTGTATTTAGTTTTTAAGGAGGAATGAATGTTACTGAACATTAGTGACTTGGTCTGAAACAAAAGTTTTTTGTTGTTGATTAACATTAATAGTATTAATAGCGCTGAAATTAATTGTTAGATAGCGTGCATTTTATATTAATAATTGTTAACATTTGTCTTTCTTCAACATAGTATTTCTTCTGCACTAGTCTGCAAATTTCTACACCTTATGAAAATGATGATACAGCAAACTAAAATCATTGTAACTTTTGAGGACCTGATCTACGACAGAGTGAGAGTGAGAGAGAGATGGAAAGAAATGCTTTGCAAAATACGGGGTGATGAAGACAACACTTTTCTGTTAGGATGCACTCTTCCCCAAAAATTCATCATTCTTGGCACATTGCTCCCAGGCAATCCAGGCATGCCAGGCGATCGACTCATAGACGGGGGGAATGATACGGAGCTGTGACCTTGGACTCCAAGGGCAAGACTTGGCATGGGTGCTAGGCATGGAATTGATGAGACATAGTTATAGAAGTAAAACACAACCTATTCCTGTGTCCTGTGTTCAGCCACCCCTCTGCCCTTCTTTCTCTCTTTTTTTTTTTTTTGTATGCTCACTTATTAACTGACAGCAACTCGCATACCACATTGGTTGAGAACTGCATCACTAGTCTATAATTACTTTAATGCAGGACACTTTCATGCAACAACTTCAGAATATTTTCAGTTATGTTTATTTAATAACTACATGAGACAATTTAAATACAATCATCAAGACTGGAGTTGCTATGCTATTATTTATATACTGTATATATATTGAGGAATACCGGGGGCACTCCAGCCACCCCAACCCTGAGACATACAGGCAGAGACACAAGTCCAGCACTCAGTACATGTTTATTTCAGTGCGGAGACACTTTTGTCTCGTTCCCCACAGCACAGCACAGTAAAAGCACCAAACCGCACAATACACAGTTCTTCTTTTCTCTTGTCTCTCTCTCTCCCTCTCAGGTCACTTCCTCCTCCACTCCTCCTTTCAAGCTTTGTCCACGTCCCCCACGTTCTGGTAACATTTCCAGGTGTGGCAGAAGCAATGCCAAACAGGGCTAAGGAAACATCCAGGCGCCCCCTGAAGGTGGTCACGTGCCCCAGCAGGGTTGAGCTTCCATGCTCCAAACCCGTAACCCCGCTACAAGCCAGGGGGGCTGCCCTCTAGCGTTCCGGGGGATATAATGTTCTGAATAAGCTCTGTCCCTCAGTCCTTCCACTATCGAGACATCCCGCCAGGAAAGGGCCCTGGCCATCCGCCACAACATACTGTATAGATAGATAGATAGATAGATAGATAGATAGATAGATAGATAGATAGATAGATAGATAGATAGATAGATAGATAGATAGATAGATAGATAGATAGATAGATAGATAGATAGATAGATAGATAGATAGATAGATTAGGGGCATTGCTGACCCCTTGAACCCTCAGACCACTCGTCAGACACCAGATAAAAGTCCAATAATTATTATTTATTATAATAATAGTGTGCACCAAGCACCACCCAAGCACCACCACTTCACATTACTCCAATACAAATCAATAATCAAATCACAATCCTCCACTCCCAGACGCTTAGTCACCCTGCCTCCCAACTCAGCTTGTCCGTCTGGGATTTCCCACAGTCCTTTATAGTCCTCGACCCGGAAGTGTGTCTGAGCCCTCAGTCCATGTGATTATCCAGCACTTCCGGGTCAGGTAAAAACTTCTCTTTTTCTTCACCCCGGAAGTATATAATTTCTTCCATTCCCGTGACTTGGTAATACTTCTGGGCTATACGGAAAATATAAATCCCTGGGCCTTCCTGCAGCGACTCCTGGCGGCCCCCATGGTATCCAGCAGGGCTGTGCATTATAACTCCACTGTCCATGATTCCCTGCTGGCATTTGGGGCACCTCCATGCTGCAAGGAGGGCTCCATCTGGCGGCCTGGGGGTATTGGCCGGGAGGAATGGCCAGCCATATCTCACAATAGATAGATACAGTAGATATGTAAGACATGAACTGCGCCAGGTGTACTATGGCCCCCAAAGCGCAAACCTTGAAACTCCACAAGTTTGAAAAATATTGATTTATTGTATATACCTTGTGTTACAGTAAATAATTGTTCTATCTATAATCCATATCAGGCTGTGCGAAGAAAAACCTCGTTGGAATTTGACAGAATGAACGTAGATGCATCAATTAGGATGCTCTCTCTCGTTAAGCTAGGTTTCTCTCCATGTTCCATTGGTGCAGAGGACTGGAGGGTAGAAGATCATGGAGGACTCCAATTCAAAAGTCTCATGGTTGAGCAGGTCATCTGTTGTGGTGCTCCAGCATGACTATAGTCCAGTCCTTTAAGGTTCTTAACAGTCAGGGTGTTTTATTGTTTTTTGTAAGCAAGGTTATATTGTTTTGGTAACAGAAACCATTTTAGTGCTTAACTAGGAAATTTACCAGCTTTTTCTTGAAATCTCAGAGTAAAAATCTTTCTCTAACTTTCTCCTGCCAGAGTCCAAGAAATTATTTTCTCACAGACAGACATTGAAAGCAATAAAGTAAGACTGTATAATATAAAGCATATAAAAAGGAAAAGCAAGCAAGTGAAACCAATATGTATATTCATACGCAGTTTATTGTATATGTAGATCACAATGATGTATTGAATATTGATTGGATTTTATTGCTGACTCCCAGCTCTGTAGTGAAGAGACTGCATAAAGTCTGCTATACAATTACTATTTAACAGACAAGTGAACAAAAAATATGTTTTTCTTTTTTGGTGTGTTATATTGTGACACATTGGTGGTCAAAAGACTTATGCTCTTTATTGTATCTTTGGTACCAATACTGTTTTCTTAGTTACAAGATGACCTTTGTTTAAATTTTAGTTGTCAGGTTTCAAAGTGCATTTAACACAAGTTTTGTAGTTTTTTCATCTATATTCATTTTGTATTGTCTGGCTATTGATATAATATTGTTCCTAGGAAATCAGGATGGTCACTATGTACAGTGAGTGATATCTGCTTCACATTCAAGCCTGCTATACCAAAACAATGAAAAGATATAGATTTCCATTTATGAATAAAGTTCATCAATCAGTGAAGGTGGAAAGAATTCAACCTTTGCGGTCTCTGTTTTGTGATAACATAGGAGTAATAGAAGATGGATATAAGAATATGTTAAAAATATTAATACATAGCTTATGTAGATATTAATTAATTTTAAAATAGTATCTAATCAGATGTAGAAAATGCACAAAAACTGCATGAAACAATCCAGCAAATGTATTTTGAGTTAAAGGTAAACTGAGTTCTGTAGATTTAATGAATACAGTTTAACATATTACTCTTGTTTATAACTGACACAGTGGTGTAATAGATAGCAATTACTTATCAGTTCCAGGTTTAAGGTCAGTGTATTTGCATAGTCATCGAGTTCTATACTTGTATGCCTGAGTTGCCTCTGGAAATTTTTAGTTTGATTTTAAGGGAGGTTCAGGTGAATCTTCAGGCAGAGCAGAGGTCATTACACAATCTATTAAGTTTGGTAATCAAGTGCATGGTGCAACGCTAAATTCAAATTTGAAAATGAAATTGTCAAAACTGTATTCTTAAATTAAATTATTTTCTTAAGTAGTAAGTCTTTCTCAGAGTCTTTGCCTTATTCTTGAATGACATTACATATAGTGTAACATGAGCACCACGTGCATATGACATCTTACCAGCTCGACATCCCAATAAGGCAGCCTTGATATAAAATAAAGAAAACAAAGCATATGCAAAAAATCTAATTTATAAAACCTACATAAATCACAATCACTTTCTAAATAAGCATACAAGAAAGTATGTCTAATGCCGCCTTGAAACATCCATATATGGAGCATTCAAATCAACCTCATACATATGCAATCATGATACCACAGAACTTTATTGGCTGGTAGAGTAGCCTCTCTCTCCCGGTACACTGAGACCTGCATTCATGAGTATCTGGCTATGATTGCTGTTACAATGAATAGTACAGGCCATATGAAAAACTGAGGGTTCAGCCAGTTACTTTACCAACAAGCCAGCTACCACATATAGTATCATTACATCTGTCAATGCTGCTTTGCCTAAAAATAAATGAATTATGGGCTGGCCCTGTCAATGGAGACACAACATTTCTCAGCCACATCTTGGTGACATCACAGGTGACGTTAGGGAAACCAGACATTACTGAAAATTGCCTTTTTATGTTCGTAAAAAATATGTTATGTTTTATATATGTACACCCATACCATGCAAAAACTGGATGAATTGCCTCACTGATTGGTTAATGGCTTCCAGAATGGAAGGTACAATGGAGCTGAACTTGGCTGAGGTATTCCTGACATGTCGGCCAGTTCTCTAGGAAATGACAACTGGTAGTCAATATAAACTGGGGAAAAACAAAAAAAGTTCTTCAGTTCAAATACACAGATGCTGGTGCACCTAAAGTGGAACCATTAATGAATTTGGAGTTAGATATGTACATCAGTGGCACCACTGCATATTTTAACAGAATCATGTGTCAATTAGCAAAGTGGAGCACCATGTAGTTTAAAGAGTATCTAAGTAATGTAGAGGGGAGGTATTGGGAGGAAAATGCATTGATCAATGTGGAGTTTATAAAGGAGAAGGAGAAAGATAGCAAGGTGAAATTATTGTTGGTGTGGTAAAAATGACAAGTGAAGGAGAGAGGTGATGAAGAGGTCAAACGGGTTGTGTCTCCTTTGATAACGCATGCTTTCTTGGAGAGCAAGATCAAACCTGTTCTGCTGAAGCCAGGAGCAGGAATGATGGTATGGAAGGAGGTGGCTTGGAACAAGAGTTCAGGAGTAGGGTTCATCAGTGCAGTTGAGTCTTCAGATAGAATGCTGTAGAAAATACTAATGATGTTTTCAAAGTAGGTAATGTGAGCCCATCTACAGTATCATTGGTGGTGGTCAAAAAGAGAATAGGAGGTGACAAAGGTGTTTCAAATTGACAGAGTCTGAAAAGCATGCTTTACAGGATTGTGCCAGGTAAAAGAGTTTGAGACATACGAGAATATTGAATAACAGCGAAGGTGGAATGCTAAGGGTACACATAAGGCAAGAGCTTTTAGATATAAAATATTTAAAAATGTATTCTATTATCTGTCTTCAACAAATAATGTACTGTAACTAGTATAAAATAAATGAATAAAATAGGGCAGCATGTTGGTGTGGTACAGCTTTCATGAATATATTCACTGTCCTAGATTCAAATCCTGCCCAGGTCTTCTTCTCTTTGCTCCATAGACAGATCATGTGCATGGTTCATTAAGTTCAAGTTGGAGGGGGTGTCAAGCACGAAAATAGTAGTTGCAGATATTGCCATCTGAGGATGTCAGATTACATGACTCAGTGACAGCTTTCCAGCACAGGTTCACATTTTCAAAGTATCACAAGCATGTTCCTTTTTCTGACTGACAGTAATGTGCTTCCTGACCAGATACAATGATTTAAGCAACAATCTTGGCCTTTTTTATTTTTCCATTTTCTTGTGGTATGTAAAAAACAATACATTCGTCAGAAAAGCCTGTCTTCTGTTTGCATGGACTAAAATGGATGCTTCCCCTGTTTACTTATGGCAGCATTGCATGCATTTTACTTCTAGCGCAGCAATCCTTGGTTGTCAGCTCTCATAAACTTAGAGTCCACCCCTTCAGTCACTAGTCAGGCTGAGTCTGTCAAACTACACAACTGTCCCTAACTCAAAAAGATTATGTACACGAAGGCGGCATCTGAAAATAACTTTAGAAATCATGTAATGTAATAGGGCCTTTAAAGGAATTAAGCTCATCTCTAAATAGCATTGAACTGCATCACCCACATCAACTTTGTCTCATGCACAACACTTCATTAAAAATCTGTTTATATCCAATTTTTACAGTTCAAGTAAATCTCTTTCAAAGTAGTTTCTTTTCCTGAAGCCATTCATATTTTTATGAAAACATTAAATTCAACTTTTCAGTATAACTATGTCTAACCCCTGTAGCCTTTTCCTTTGTATGTTTAACATTAACCTATGCATCTGAAGTTCATGTTTGGCTTGTTTAACTGGAAAAGCTTTTTCTGCCAATTAGGATTAACCAAATCTTCATACTGCAGATGTATTACACGTATTTACACTGGTTGAAAATGTTTATAATTTAATCACACAATTAGAATATAGGTATACTAGATGAGATAAAAAGAAATGTAATAATTCAATACAATATTACTCAATGTAATGGCAAAAGTCATAAGTAAAATTTATTTTAAAAAAACAACTGTAAAAAAGGGTCATCAGAAAGTGGAAAATTCAGCAGTAATGGAAATGAGAAAAAACACAAGTGATGGAGAGCCATTCCAGTTCTGTGAGATGGAGATTAAATTAGACTGAAAATATTTAGAAAGATGTTGGATGGACTCGAGAATATTTTAAGGGAAATAAAACTGAACTATAAATGATAGTATTGCAAAGGAGTACAGGGAGAGAGTAGGAAAAAGAAAAAGGAGCAACTACAAATACTAGGATATGATATCTGAGGTGGCAATATCTGTGGATTAAATGTGTAAAAGATAAAGGGGTTCAAGAAATAAATAGCATTTGCTCATGTTTGAACACATAACATATCTCCAAAGTTAAGGACACAGAGAGAGACGAATATGAAAGTTATAGCAGATAAAGGGCAGCTTACATAATATTTCTAAAAATATAAAATTTTGGTAACACTTTAGTTTAAGTACTATACAAATACATCTATTACTCACTGCCAGTTAGGTAACAAAACCTTACCATACACTTCTTTGAGTCTTGCAAAGCATCAGTAAACTATTTATTCATCTCTTCAATGTGACCTACTAAGAAAACTTCACTTTGGAGTGGCCTGATATGGCTTAAAAGAGACAACTTTCTCTTGATATTACATATTTCGAATAAGACCGGTGAATCCTTCATATTAACAAGTAATTTTACAATGATGCCTATATGCCACACTGCACAGAGATGAATAACCTATCTACTGATGTTTTATACATGTTATAAAGAAGTCTTTGTTAAGGTCTTGTTATATAAGAGCAAATGAATAATAATAACATTTTTGAAGTACCTAAGCTAAAATGTTACACAAATTTCAAAATATCTCAAAATGAACAGAATGTTATTTCAAATTAATTTGAAATGCATTTGAGATATCTTGAAACAGACATATTATTAAATATCTGTGAATCATTTTCAAATATCCAGAAAATGTTTTAAAATACCTTTAAATCAAATCTGAGATATCTCTTAAGGGTAATATTGCCCGGATTTCTTAATAAAAGTTGACAACATTGTTGTATAGCATTTTCTTTTCATTATTATTATTACAGATGTCTCCATTTGTAATGCAGATTGGTGAATGTTATTATTGTGCAATGCATGCATTGCTTAACTACATTTTGCTAATTTTTCTGCTGAACAATAAAATAAGTTATTATGCCCCTAAAAATCTATTAAATTGCATCTATAAGTAATGCTGTATATCGCCATCCCACAACATTTGATTATAGGCACTGATTCTTTTAAAGTCATATCACTTTTCACATACTACAAAAATATGATGGCTAAGATGGCTGAATGGAGCAGCACAGTGCATACAGTAAAACTCAACATGCTAGTGCTTAAAACTATAGTAATATGGTTATACGGTATGTGAGTTGACAAAGCATGTCTGGAATTAGTCAGCAATGCCACCAGTTCTCCTGTTGGCCAAATGCCCAAATCCTCTAAGTAGGAAAAAATTAGAGTGCACTGGCAAAGTAATGAACAAAAAAGGAGCTCATCCAACAATACAATATGTCTTGGAGCTTGTTTTCAGACCAGTCACATTGGAGCACCCCTTACATTTTCTACCACATTAGTGTTAAGTTCCCTAAATTTTGGTAAAACGTTTCTACAAATGATAGTGTTTTACTATTCAGGGGCTCTACTTATAGGTATATGAGCATTTATATACCAACCAAAGAAAGGAAGAGTTAAAGCATATGATAGAAGAGTTGTGAAATCAGTTTTAACTTGCTTTGCAGCCAATTAACACATCTAAGAAGTAAAGGTATTATAATTTCTATTTTTTCTCATAACTGTGAATCTCCATTTTGCATTAATTGAACTATGGACAGTAAACTACTTCAGCTGCATAAGAGTAAAACATTATAGCAATTAAACCTGAGTTATGAATGCAGGAGTACATTTGTCACAGGTGCCTGGTCACACTTGTAGGTAATCTAACTTAGACACCATTAAAATATCCAACTACGCCACCCAGTTTTATTAAGAGACTGGGAACTCCTGAAATTTACCAATAATAGCACACAGGTTTCTTTAAATTGGGCGGTGAGTAAACACACAATGAAAGACACAACAGTAATTTCAGAAAAAAGCAACAGTAAGTTCTATTGTACAAGACAATATAAGGTACATTAAAAAGATAAATGAACATAACAGAACCTAAACATATCAGGAATTAATTTCCTTTTTTTAAAAGGAAAATACACAGTCCATACTCTAAAAGTCTGTAAAAACAAGAATTGGAGGATACAACCTTTAGTGGTGCAGAGTCCAAGTTGCTCACTGTGTTACCCCAACACTTAATCGTTCAACTGTTCATGGATGCACTCTGTTCCCCGGACACTCGTTCCCCTACAGAAGTTGTGTCAAACTGTTGACTCCCTGTCAGCATCTCTTTGTTGTTCCTTTTTCTTCCACTCTGGGCTCCTTGTGTTGCTGGGACCTAGGCACACCTCATTTCTCGTCTGTCAGCTTTGCTGGGTCCTTTCATGCAGATTCCCTCTCTCGCTGAACCCACATCCGGCGTCTCTTTGTGGAGCTGTCTCTTCCTCCCTGGAAGTGTTGCCGTCCTTGTGCCTCACGTCGTGCCAGCCAGGTACCCTTGTCTGCCTGCGAGCCCCTGTGTCCTGTCCGAGTGTCTTGGCAGTGTTTCCTGTGGACTGTTCCCTTCTGCCTTCTGCTGCCCAGGAGTTTATATTTACTTCAGTCCCTGCTGTTGTCAGTCCTGGACAAACAGTTTAATCAATGGCACATTTAAATTGCCTGGGTTTAACAATTAATGAAAACACAAGTTAACAAAATGTATGGTTACCAAACATTAATAAGTACAGATATGCTGATTAGGAACCAATATTTCCAAGCCAGGTAAATACAGACATCCCCCAAGGCCATACTTCAAAGCGGTGACTCCTTTGCAAGACAGTAAAGACTTACACAAACAATCCTGACACAATCAGTAACTGGATTATCCAGGATCCTCCAAGGAAGCAGCAGTTCTGTTATCACACGTGGTATTGTTTGTAAATCTCAACCAGCCATAAACTTCAAAGTGGTGACTCCTTTGCAGTACAGCAAATAAATACATCCTGAAGACAGCCTTTTAACTTTGTACCCCCGAGTCCCAACAATGGGTGCCTAATGGAACCACCCAGTGCACAAAAAAAATGTCCCCCTCTGACACATTTTTCTGTATTACAGTAGTTTTACAATGTTTAATATTGAATTTACCAGTAATGTGAACATTAAAAGAAAGACTCAAATCAAAAATAACTCCTTAATTCATACCAAATGTAGCAGTACTTAAATATCAGCCCCGTGAGTAATTAAGATATGAAATGCATTATTATGTATAGAATTTCACTTTTATCAGAATTAATTTATATTACAGATACAGTATAGTATAGTACAGATACTTTATATATTTTCTCTATAATTATGGAATAAATGTAAATTTATCATTAAGCTTTAAACATTAGAAAAGCATTATCAGCATATGCTTGAAATGTAATATCATAATGTTATACAGAATGAGCATACTCATTTTATCTGAAAAACCTGATTTTTGACTGATAATAGTTGCTTTAAATAACAACCAGTCATAATTGTTTGAGATTATAATAGCAAGCAGAAGCACCTCATGAAGCTCTTTCACTGTTAAATACGATCAGTCCTTCCAAACAGGTGATATTTACATTACATTACTTTTCACATGCTACATTCATCAGTTTATTGATATGATTTTTAAATTAGCTGTTATGGAATGATTTCAATATAGTACCTAAGCTTAGATATAGTACCTAAGCTGCTTGTGTGGTTCATTAACTTTATATAAAAGCATTTACTCTGTAAAACACTTGTAGGTGTAAAACAATATATGGTATAATTAAGCTTTGATTAGTAGCATATAAAACATCCTTTATTTAAAGAGGAGTCACTTCATCCAAATGATTTATAAAAGTGTTTTTTCTGTGGCCATTAGTAAGTTGACTCATTTTAATGTCATAGTTACATGTTATCAGATAATACTAATAAACATTCAAGAATTAATATAATCAAGGTGTCCCATTGTACTAATTCTAATCTACACTGTTATTGGAAAGTGCAAAATCAATCAAGTGTAAACGATAAATTTAATTTATTAAATAACTGGATAAGCAATACATTTTGTAAGGGAACATTTTAGACTATGATAAAATCTAGTATTTATTGTGAATGCTCTGGTTTTTTACAGCTTAGAAAAATATTTCAAAAATAAAGTAAACATTTGCAGAGTGTGTCACTTTCCAATTTAGTGTTGTGAGAAGGTGCCCATCTGGAAAAAGGTAGCGGGGTTATGAGCACCACTACAATGGTACAGGACTTGCCTAAATTCTACAGTAGACCTCTAGGATAGTTGCAATGTCAGTAGCAAGACAGGTGCTGTACATGACATTGTCTGAGCACAGATAGTGTTAGCTGGCAGCACACCCTGTATGCTCCCAGAAAGAAGCTTTAACAAACATGACATCAGCTCATATACAGGGAGTACTGTCATGCTTGTCAGTCCTGAGGGTCAACTGCAAGATGCAGCTCTCCAATGTTCCATGGAGATGACTGACCCTGGCAATCTCTTGCCAGCCATGAACCAGCTGATAATATGTGCATTAAAACCATCTAAGAAAAGTACCTTAATGTGATAAACTGTTAAATCTAAAAGCAAGTTAAATCAAAATTCATTAAGAACCTCAATGTAAATTCTTAAATCAATTATAAAAGCTAATATCTTTACCATGAATGATTAAAGTTCATGTAATAATATTAAGAGAGATGTAATTATCATTTAAAAAAGCTTTTTGTTCTTAGTCATGACTAAAATTACTGACTTGCTTTGAAAACCAAACCTATATGGTTTAGCCTCAACTAAAAAGACTTGTAATGTACAAGAAGGGGTTGGCTTATTGTCCTAAGTAATTATGCACAAAAGTTTTTATTTTCTATTAATTTGGTATTTACCAAAATACTTACAAATGTGTTGACTTATTACCATCCAGGGACCTGTAGTGAAAGATTGGGGTTTCCTTTCATTATACATTCTATTCTGGGTCACTCCCTTATATCCAGGCAGGGATGCCACAGAATTAAGTGGAGGAAAAGGGGGTTCAAACACACTTACTATAATAAATATAATACTGTAGTTTATTCATGACCCGAGGATTATAAAATATGGTCATACTATATGCATGTATGTAAAGACAAATCTAAATACAGTGATCCCTCGCTATATCGCGCTTCGCCTTTCGCGGCTTCACGCGGATTTTATATGTAAGCATATTTAAATATATATCGCGGATTTTTTGCTGGTTCGCGGATTTCTGAGGACAATGGGTCTTTTAATATCTGGTACATGCTTCCTCAGTTGGTTTGCCCAGTTGATTTCATACAAGGGACGCTATTGGCAGATGGCTGAGAAGCTACCCAACTTACTTTTCTCTGTCTCTCTTGTGCTGACTTTCTCTGATCCTGACGTAGGGGGTGTGAGCAGGGGGGCTGTTTGCACACCTAGACGATACGGACGCTCGTCTAAAAATGCTGAAAGATTATCTTCACGTTGCTACCTTCTGTGTGCAGCTGCTTCGTGAAGCGACATGCTGCACGGTGCTTCACATACTTAAAAGCTCAAAGGGCACGTATTGATTTTTCACTGTTTTGTTTTTCTCTGTCTCTCTGACGGAGGGGGTGTGAGCTGCCACCTTCAACAGATTTGTACCGGCGGTGCTTCGCATACTTAAAAGCCAAACAGCCCTATTGATTTGTTTGCTTTCCTCTCTGTTTCTGACAGCCTGTGCTCCTGACGCGCACTCCTTTGAAGAGGAAGATATGTTTGCATTCATTTAATTGTGAGACGGAACTGTCATCTCTGTCTTGTCATGGAGCACAGTTTAAACTTTTGAAAAAGAGACAAATGTTTGTTTGCAGTGTTTGAATAACGTTCCTGTCTCTCTACAACCTCCTGTGTTTCTGCGCAAATCTGTGACCCAAGCATGACAATATAAAAATAACCATATAAACATATGGTTTCTACTTCGCGGATTTTCTTATTTCGCGGGTGGCTCTGGAACGCAACCCCCGCGATGGAGGAGGGATTACTGTAAATAAATAATGCAAAATTTAAATCTGTGATGGTTTTCTATCTTTTACTAGGAGGACATAAACTTGTTCTTAATTCTTGTCTAAAAATTGCCTAAGGAAACATTATTTGGCAACTGTTAAGTTAAATAGAAGGAGCATATAGCCTTTTAGGTGTAGCACGCTATTAATCTGATTTTGCTCCATAACTGAAAATGTATCAGAAAATGAAAAACTGGATATCATAAAACCAATTGCCATTAATTTAAATGGTAAAAATAATCATTTGTTTCCAACCCATCACAAAACCCCTAACCAGTTTTCTTAAATGTTTTTCTTAAATATAACACTCTTAGACACCTAAATAACCATCAACCATTGATTTGTTCTTGCAAATGAAGGAAATCTTAAGGAATTCATTAATGGGAATGTTTCTACACATAAGTCTACATTTGGGAATATGAGAGACAAATTGGGTCTCATGCCTCACAAGCCAACCAGCATAGTGCGCACAACTCACAGAAAAATGTAGTTATGAAAAAAAAGCAGTACTGTATTAATTGTTTTCTATATTTTCCTAATTTTTTGTGGCCATTTTCCCAAGATTACACAAATTAGTGATAAATACAGCCACTCTACAAATGCATCGTAGTGAATTCAACAGAAGTCTAGCATGAGGTGGCTAGTAGTGTGTGTGGACCAGCAGCAGTACATTTCAAAATTTTATCAAAAGCAATTTAGTATAGTGAAAAATGGTCTTGATACTGTATTTATGATGTAAAAAAGAGCCAATAATATAAATTGCATAAGGAAGTTGTGTATAAATATAATATTCTGTTTCATAATATGATTATATTAATTTTTAATAGACTTTTCCCATTTTTATCAAAAAGTTTAGCCCTTTATGAAATGTATTGGAAAAATAACTATAATGTAAAATATAATTGCATTTGTGCAAAGACACAACACTTTATATCATGAAAGTTTTTTGATAAATGCAAGATACCAATTATATATTTTGTTTTACACAATGCTACATAAAAGTCAATATTAAAATGATTTAAGTTAAAATAAGATAAAATACATTTAATAACAAAAGTGTAAAAACAAAAAACGAGGAGTAACCAAAATGCAAGAGACATAAGCACATGTAAAAATACTTTCAAAAGAGTTAAAAAAAATGTATAAAGACAGTGTCAACCATATTACAGCTAAAAAGGCTATAAATCACTCTTAAAGGTACATACACTCAATACTGGATGCACAAGGTCACATTCTATTAGATTTTTCAACTGTTACCTAAGTACCAATACTTCCAAATAATTTTAAGCATATTTCTCAAGTCTTTCAGTGCTATTTTACATGTGTACTTATACAGTGCATAGACAAAAATTTCTAAGTGATGAGTGATTAGGAAAATGTGACAAATGAAATATGATATGGAGTAATGTTTGATGATGAGATGATGAGAAAAAGTTTAAAATGATGATGACAATGACCTAGTGCTAAGTATACTTTGTGTGAATTTCACTATATAGGGCATGCATTTAAGTATATATTATACAGTATAAGAAAAATCTTAGTAACATTTTCCTTATATATTGGCACCAAGCGCCAATGGATTCTTGCTCTTTATATTGCTCTTTTATGTAGTTCACTGTCCTTAGCAGGACCAGTTGCTGTTGCTGCATGAGTTGGAAATCTTATATGACTTTGTCAGGCTTGCCATTTTTGCAGGATCCCTTGCATCTGATTCTGAAGCTGCTCATTTTCATGATGAAACACCAGCTTTTATTCGTTAGTATCATTAATATATATGAGGGATGTTCAAAATGTTGTCATCCCATTTTTCATGAGCAGCTGCCACATACTCGATGCTGTGTTTTGTGGGAGCGTTGTCATGATACAGAAGCCACTCGCCTAATCACCACCATTCAGGTCATTTTCTATGCATAGCATCATGCAATCACTTGAACACTTTAAGGTAAAAACCCTTGCCTGCCTCAAAGCTTCTTCTTTGGAAACCCTCTCATAACATTGTGCCAGCTTCCGCTGCTGTTTTCCCCAAAAGAAAACAGAACCTGATGCAAACATTTTATTCTTTCAAGACTGACATCACAAAATTGACAAAGATGATAACTGATAACAATGATGCAGAAGGCAGTCTAGTAAAATCACCAACAATTTAGTCTCAGATTCTCAAGTTGACTGTCTGGAAGGTGGTGATTAAAAGTGGTGATTATTGCATTAAATGTACAGTTTAAGATGCTTTAGAGAAGGAATGTCATGTTCTTCTAAAATATAATTTCAGCAATACATGGGATTCTTGATCAACAGTCTTTCTACACCAGTAGCTCTAACAATGTGAATATGGTGTTTATCACACTTTCATATTAGTACAATATAACAATGAATAAAAATAAGAAAAAAGGTTATTTTTGGCGAAATTGTATTTGCTTTACAGTTTTAAAACATTAATTTCTCATACACAATTCTGAGGAACTCTAATTCTGTTGTACTATTACGAGTGATAGCCCAATCAAAAATACAGTAAAAGAGATTTATTTCATTGTTCATCAGAAAACATTGAAAAATTAAGTTAAGTAATATGTGCATTGCACAAAAATTAACATCTGACAATGTGCATTGCCAATGTAGTCATCTGCAATAATGATTGGAAAATAAGAAAATGCTAGACAAAAAGCCATCAACTTGTATTAAAGAGGTCTGGGCAACATTACCCTTAAGAAATATTTTGAAATAGATTTTTGGATATTTGAAAATGATTCACAGATATTTAAATAATATGTCTGTTTCAAGATATCTGAAATGTATTTTAAGATATCTCAAATGTATTTCAAAATATTTTGAAATAACATCCAGTTCATTTTTGAGATATATCAAATTAATTTTATGATACCTCTGCAATAACATTCTGGCTATCTGAGACATCTCAAAAGCAATGTTAGATGTCTTAAAATGGCTTTCTGTTTATTCCTTAAAACAACTTCCTGTGGACTTCCTATGCGTTTTTGTGGAAAACATTTTGCCATTTTAAGGGATGTCAAAATGCAGAGGAAGTTATTTTAAGCTGTCACAAAATGTGTTTCAGGTAACTAAAAACGTAGTTAAAATATATGAAAGCAATCCTGGAATTATTTCAAAACATCTCAAAACATAATAAAGTTTTTTTTTTCTTTTTAATTAAATGCATTTGAGAAATCTTCACAATGAACAATAATTAATTTTCTGATATTTTAACATGTATTTCTCCTGGATGTCAGATATTTTAAAATATATTTCAGCATAATTCAAACATAATTCATTATATCTAAAACAGATTTTAAGATATCTATGAAAAGGCAGACATTATTTGAAGACAGCTAAATATTATTTTGTAGATAACTTAAAGATATCTCAAATGCATTTCAGAACATTTCAAAATAGAGTTTGATCCATTTTTAGATAAATGAAATGCACTTCAAGATGCATCAAAGTTTTCTCCTTATTTTAAAATATATGTTACAATATGCATGGTTCATACAACATGGTTTTGAGATCTCATTAAATACATTGTGCAGTGTAAAAAAACACATCAGATCAACTTGAGATTTCACAAAATGTATTTCTGAAATCTAAAAAAATATATAGAAAATTGATTTGAAATCTCTAAAAATGTACTTGAGATATTCTCAAACAGGCAGGAAGCTTTTTTGTGATATCCTGAAATTAAGTTTTGGGTATCTGAAAAGTACATTTTAAGATATATGAAATTTTTTCAAGTCATCTCTAATTGCTAGTGGCAAAAGAAAAAGATATACCGGTAATATATTTTTACAAATAGAAACAAATGTTTTTTTAATGTCTGTCTTGAGTAATGTCTTAAGCAACAGAATGAGGGTGGCCAGAAATGGCTGACAAAAGTCCCCAAGACCTTATGGATGGCAACTCTCTTGGCTATGTCTCTGGAGACGGGGTCCAGTTTACTCTTTAAAAGGAGAGATCATGGTGGACTGTCTGTAGTGTCTCATCCATCTGGGATGCTTAGGATATCAATGACCCTTTGGGACTTTCCCACCCACCTACTATTGTCACAGAACATTGTTGTCTCTTCAGTGGAATATACAGCTGAGGCAAGTATGGGGCAAATATTTTAGATTTTAAAAAAAGCCGAATAGCAGACCAAGATCATGTAAGATGAAAAGATTTAAATTGCTGGTAATGCTAATGCAGTTAAGTGTGTGAGCAACCCTAATGAACAAACACTGATTTAAGTCTATGTGACTAGGGCAGACGTTATTTATGCTTTCATTTGGGTTATCCCTTTGTGCAACTCACCATATTGTGTTTTAAACAAATGGACTACTTTTAGTACTTGTGCTTTCCCTGTCATTGTTAGGACCACAGAGGACCATAAGCACCTCCATGAAATTTTACAACATTAATATTCAAGATGCAGTTGAATTTATTTTTTTATTTCTGTGATTTTTCAAGTTGTCATACAGTCAATCATTATATACTTACTTCATTACAGAAACATTTTGAGGACTGCTTATTATAAGTTACTAATTTTAACATAAATTATATGTGCTTTTGCAGGAAGGGGGAGTATGCAGGTTACATTTTACAGTGATGCTGATCAATATAACACATTTTGTTCCAAATGTGAGATAAATAAAATGGAATGAAGTAAATATTTAAAATATTTTAACTAACTTTTGCTTGTGAAATGACATGGGTCACTCCAGAATTTAGGTCTAGTTGGATATTCAGGAATTATGATGATTTAAATGACCAGTGGTTGGTTTATTCTTGTAAATCGATAAGAGCAAAGATACTATATTTATAGGATGTGTCCTTCCCCATTTTAACAATTGATAAGCCTTTGGTACAGTTTTGTTTATTACTGCTATACAAAACAGTAAAACTACAATATAAAATGCCAAACCTATAGTTGTACAAAATAGTAAAATTACAATAGAAAATACCAACCGTACTTTACATAAAAAGGTCAGTTTTCCATCTCCCCTGGTGGTTTCCAGGTGCTTCAATGCCAGCTAAGAAACAGTTTTCTGACAATAGCATTTCACTTTAAAAATGGTTCTACCGATGTTTAAATTTTGTTCTGAGGCTTAGATACTGTCACTGGTGGGACATCAGTCAGCATTATGCTCCTGTCCTCTCTCTCTCTCTCTCTCTCTCTCTCTCTCTCTCTCTCTCTCTCTCTCTCTCTCTCTCTCTCTCTCTCTCTCTCTCTCTCTCTCTCTCTCAATTTGTCCTCTCTAAGATGACTGATGTGAGACTTAAACTCAAGATGGATACTGGAATTAGAGCCACCAGTCCTACATCTTCGCTAAAGACCATTTCTGCCAGCCAGTGACAGATTTGGCAGCTTAGATTGGGATGCAGTTCTCCTGCACAACAGCTCTCTTTCTCAGCCTGGCTACACGCACCACCAGTTACAGCTAAATGGATGCAGAGAAGTGACTTAAATAGCCTTAAATTCAGCAGTTAAAAATAATGACAGAAGCAAGGCTGCTGCTAAAGCCTTTTTAGAGACATGATCATACCTGCTGGACATGCTGGTAGATGTAATGAGTTTCGCTCTACTGGGAAGTTAACAACAGCAGATGGCCCATAACCTTTGTCAATATTCATGTAGATAAAATAAACAGATAGCAAAATTATCAAAAAAGCTTCTTAATTACTGTCATTCTATAAGCAGTTTAAGGAAGAGATGGACTAGGATAAGACACATAGTCAGAAACAAGTAGTAGGGTCTGAATCATGAGATCAAAACTTTTTTTTTTGTCAAAATTCAAAGTTGAGAGATCAAAGCCTGAGTCAAAAAACTGGGGTAATCAGCTAAAAATAGCTTTGGAAAAGAAGTTTGTCCTCAGTCTTGGATATTGAAATACGACAAATGGATAACTTTTAAACCCATCATGGGCACAAACTCTGAGGACAATCCCTTAACAAGCTGGAGAAGAGTCCTAACAATGGATGGTAATAAACAGTAGAGGTCATAACATATAAAATGGTTACAAGAATGGCCAAAATAATTTAGTACTAAAGCTAATCCATGCAAAATTAAAATAATAATGTTAGATATGAATTCCTAAAAACCCTTAGTAAAAAGCTCAAAATAACTCATTTATAATAATAAACAAGAAAAAAATTAATATACATGCCAATTACAACTCTCTTTCGCTCTGTCTCAGTTTAAGTGCTAAAATGTTTGTCTCTGGATGATCTAATCTTCGGTGTTAGTCAAAATGAGTATGTACAGTAGCATTTTTTCAGGACGGTGTAATAGAATATTGTTTTCCTGAAACATTTACATACCCCGTTACACATCCCATGTTTTGGACAAGCAAATACTGTAAATGAATACACTATATTGATAATATTCACTTTTCATGTTATCTACTCTGCTTAAGATCTAAATGCCATGAGTGCTGCCGGCACAGATTGCAGCAAAAAATACTGATAGTGTTTATAACAAAACATACACCATTTTTTGTGATCATTTTATTTTTCTTAAAATCAGTTCATATAGAAAGTAAAATTATTACAATTGATTTTAAAAACAAAAAAGTAATAGAGGACCCTTCATCCTATCCCAATCTTGTGAATAGAGGCGAAGAAAAAAAATATGTAAAATGAAGGAGTTTTAAAGATAGGCATTATGAAGAGTTGACTGCCACACCAGTATCCCCACACTAATAAAGGAAAAAAAGGGCTAAAAAGAATTGAAAGATCCTCACGTCACTAGTAATTGGCCACCAGATCCCACCAATCTGAGTAGCAGATAGCCACTTTTTCATATTGGAACTAGATGACCTATTATCCATGGCCCTAGGACTTTGAGAAGCATCATGTTACAAAAAGAGGATTGACTTCCAGAAAGTAGAAAAGAAGAGAAAGGGCTCTTCTGCATAAAGATAGGAGGAAAAAGGACAAAGTACCATGTTTAAAACATTCTGAGAATTACCAGGCGTAGTTAGAAAAGACATGTGGCTGTAGAGGTCAGTGGGCAGACCTAAAGCATTAAGATTTTGGGGTATAACATACAGGTGTTGCACACATTTAACTTTATTATGCTGGTAATTATGGTTTTGGGAACAGAATGAGGCTCTTTTGAAAATAATACAACCTTTATTTTATTTGTCTGTTTTTATAGCATATTCCTTGTGCTTTACAATTACAGAGCTATGGTACAATGGCTTACATATGTTTTACAACTGCAGCACAGAACAGTTAAGCAGCTGAATCAGCCTTGGGTTTTAACAGTCCAGTTTCTGCGCTGCATTGCCTGCAGATACTGAATATAAAATGTAGTTGTTATATTAAACTTCCAAGTGAAGTCAAATTTAAATTTCCAATTCTGTTCGTATGTCTCCATAAATAGATTGTCTTCATTTGTTAGTTAAAAATAAATAAACCATTTAGTAATGTAAAAGTCTAATTCCTTGGAGTTTTAGAATATTGTAGGTAGTAACTAATCAGAAATAGAACAGGAAAGTATTTATTTATTTATTTTACTTACCCTTGCATAGAGGTTTTATTCTAATGTCTATTATATTATTTTTTCCTTTACAGACTCTTAAATGCGCCTAATGTCAGACCAAAAACCTCAGCAGTAGCATCCATGAAATAGAGTTAATGGCTTAAAGCATCTCTGATCCTTATCGTAATGGAAGAGTTCTATTAAGTATTGAAAGCATCAACACAGCAGATAATTTGCAAATGAGGCAAGGATACAGTTTAAAGAGTGTTGAGCTTAGTGAAGTTAAAGCCACCACATAGAGAAAGACTAGGCAATGTCCCTCGACACCCCTTTAGTTCTGATGAGGCTCATTATGAATTGCATGGGGTAATAGCCACTAAAGATGAAGAAGTGCGCTATACACAACATTCACATTCAACATCAAAGGAAAGTTGCTTTTCTTTTACGAGCATTTCACAGTTGTATAAGATTAAATCCATACATCAAACCAGCCAAAAAGGTTCAATGCAAACACCATTGCAGAAGTGAAGCGTTGTCTTCTGCAGAGTAAAAGTAATCCCCTAAGGTGGCATTAGTTCCAGTGTCAGTCAGTCTTTCTCTCTGAATGGCGATATATCATTGTGTAGCACAATCAAACCTAATACAAAAGGTTGTACTTGATATAGTTTTTTTTATCTTGCTCCAATCCTATTTTGGATGTTATTAGCCCTTAGCTTTGCCTCTAGGCAAAACCTTCTCAAAGAGCCCATGTCTTCCCATGCATGTATGCATTGCAAGCCATTCTAACCTTTAAATATTTAATAATGCCACTGCTTACTGAAGTGCTAGTCAACTCCTGACTGAGACCTATCAAAAAGCACAAATACAATTTATAAGGCCCCTAAGGCACCATAGAAATGACCTCAAGTTTATAGTGCAAAATATGAGGAGCATATTATATAAAACTAAGTACCATCTTTTGTAAGATACAAACAAGGATCCCCCTTTTAGCTGCTGGCAGAGGTAATGAGACGGATTCCTCAGAGCTTTTAAAATTCTTTCTCTTTAACATTGTTTCACTGAGTAGATATTATGTGTGAGCAAATCAATCTGCTGTGCTTACTCCCCTTTGTATTATTATTATTTTTATTATTATTAATAATAAGCCTAGAAACTTCCCAGTTTCATTCACGTGGACTATAGCATGTTGGATATTTGTGTTTATACTTCATTCATGTTTTTTATGCCGTATTTAAGACAGTATCTGCGTTTTTGAGTTATTACAGCAGTGCTGTGGAATACAGTTTTAAGAGGATATTCTAGGAAACTGCTTCCTGAAACCTGTAAGCTGCTCATCTGAAAGCAGCATGAAGTTAATGTTGTGAAGCGAGCTGTACTGGGCAATTACAATATATTATCTGTAACCTCTCACAGGATGCTTGCTAATGAGCTGGGGAATTTAGGAATTCAAGAAAAGGCACCTTCGGTAAGAATTTTTTCCTCAGCCAACATCTATATTTTACACTGAAATGTAAAACTGATATGTTATAAAGTTTTGGCAAAAAAGATCTCAAGAAGGTTTAAGAGTGGGTTTTCTTTAGGAAAGTGGCCTTGTGGTTATTTTCTCTTAGTAGTTTATAGGATATTGTTCATCTGTCCGTTTTCTGATACTGTATTGCTTTTTAGAAGGTACAAGATAGAACAAATCTTCAAATAATGCTTCAGGGAACACCTGTAAAACAAACAAGTCAAGTTTTTTAATTGTAGTAAATCATATTCTTGAAAAGTGTTATATATAAGGAAATGAATCTATTTCGCCTTTCAAAAGGTTATCGAGAAAAATGAAACTATTTCACCAAAAATCGTTGCATTTGATTTTATTAAATTCACAGTAAAATTTGTAATAAACATCATTTTAAGATATGATTTATGTCTCATGGCATGCTACATGGCTCAATCCACTTTGATAAATTTTGCCTTCTTCTGCTCTGTGTCTTCTAGTGGAAAGCAAGGTAATGTGAACCATCTCAAAAATGTGTGTGCTTATATATTTTAAAAGTAACAGGCACAAGGTCACCATCAAGATGACAAAAAGGACAGTTGGTCTATCAAAAACCCTTCAATGACAAAGACAGAATATTTTTGCATACTAGGGTGTGGTTGTTATTTTGACATGAATATCCTGGTGGAGGCACACTGTAAGATGGGGTGAAGCCATCCTGAGAAGCCATACAGAAAATGTGTGTGAGTTGGTGAGTGAGACAGAGAAATAAAGAATATTGTAAGCTGCATATAGAAAGGTAGTAATTAGGCAGCTTTGTCCTTATGCGTTTGTTGTCTGTGTATTTATCTACATAAATTTGACAAAGGCTTTGGACTATCTGCTGTTGTAAACTTCTCACTAGAGTGATACCCATTACACCTGTCTAGTAGGTATAGTCATATCCATGAAAAGGCATTAGCAGCAGTATTGTTTTCCTCATTATTTTTAACATCTGACTACAAGGTTATTTAAATCACCTATCTTAAACAATGTAGCTGTAATAGAGATGAGAGATGATCAAGCACCTAAAAAGCAGCACTTACAAGGCCCACTCCTCTGCTTAAATCCATTTGGACAGTTATGTGGCTGCCAGCAATCTTGGGAAAGATTCTGACTTGGATTGGCTTCTGACTTGGATTGGCTTCACAGGGCTGGGGAAAGTGAGTGCAGATCATGTTGCCTCTGATGCCAAGTGAATAGTGTGAGGCAGAGACTGTGGCAGGAATATGCAGGTAGGGGATGAAGGAGAAAGAGATCATAAGAGCCCCATGAAATGAGCTGTGAAAGTTTAGAGCAGTGTTAGCAGCAATGGAGGGCAGCCGAGGAAGTCGACAACCTCCAGTAAACCTAAGGGAGTAAGGGAGAGTCATTATATAACTCCATAAAAAATTCCGTAAAATGAATTGTCTATCAACATATTGTTATACAGCATAACTACCAAATTACTGAATCAAACATTATCTCAAATATTCCAATCTATTATTGATTATCTACTATTATCTATTATCTCAAAAACATACTCAATTTTGAAAGCAGTAACACAAATGAATGTTATAAATTTCCTTTTTTCAATGGGCAAAGCTTTTAATCACTCTGTAAAATAGTAATGACCATGTTTCAGGGTAAAAATGATGACTACTCCAAAACAGCGAGATGTGCAAGTTCAAATAATTCTTTATGTATAATATAAAGATAAAGGAAGAGTTATCTGTTTCACAATGCATTTTTATATATTTAATGTCAATCATCTAATTTTGCATCAGTCCTTGGAGTCAAGATTAGGAAATAACTGCATCTGTGCAGCTTTTTGTGAAAAGAAATATACAAACACTATCCTGGAATGAACTACATGCTATAACTTAGTGGTCACCTTGTGATACAAGACCAATTCAGAGTTACTTCCATCAGCTTTTGTAAAAATTCGTATCACTATTTATATACACTTTAGTCAGTTTCATGAACAAAATTTGCATGGTGCATTCTTCTCAACAACAAAAAGGCAATTAATAGATTTTTAAAAAATGATTCAAAGTAAAATTTGGTGGTTCCATTTAATTTCCCAAAGAGTCAAGTCCTACAAATAACTGCATTACATATAAGTACATTCTCCATTGACTAATTAATATTTGTATTTTATTTACTAACTTATAATTTTCACAATTATAATTTTAATTAAAATTGTGTAGTTTTTCCACATTGCACAAAATGCATTATAACATATAATAGTCAATATTACTGGGGACTTGAGGAGGAACTTTTAACACTAGCTTGATGACTACTTTTTTCATCAGAAGACTCACTGGCACATGAATGTCAGCTTCTTCAGGCATTTCAGTTGTTTTCAGATTTTTTTTTTGGCATATACTCATATGCCTCTTTAAGACCTACAGTTTCTTAAATTATTCCTAAACAGCCCCCCAGACTGATGAATGCTCGACTAGGTTGACCTCTGTTGTAGGTTGCTTTGGATAAAAGCATCTGCTAAGTAAATAAATGTAAACGTAAATTTGTATTTATTTGCTTTGGTGACATTTGTGTTTATTCACTCTATTAAAAGCCATTTAAAAAAATAATTCATTTCTCCACTCATTTGCTCAAGCATAACATTTATTCTTTGGCTCTTCAGTATTCATTATAGTATTGGTAAGTGTGACAGACTCACAATTAAATTCTTTTGATATAGTATGTTTCTTTGGTTGATATTAAAATCACCAATGGTTCCAGTAGTTTGTAAATATGACAATCAGAAAATTACTCAGAATAATTGTTGCTACTCCTTCTTCACCTTGACTGCATCAAATTATAGACGTTTCTGAAATACAGTTGGTAAGCTATAAAATGCAATCATTTGCCATTTACCCTGAAATCCAGTAATTAGGTACCTTTAAAGTACACCCTCTGCTAATCAAATACAAGGGACATTTTTACAACTTCAAACCTTAGCACATTTCTATTTATGGTGCTTAGTTTGTTTTGCACTGTCCTGCTTATGGCTGCCTAACAACCCTTGAAAGTCAGATGCCTGCACTCTTCCAGCTCTATTAGTAACCATCAATATAGTTTTTATTTTTACTAGATACATTTTGCATGTACGTTGCTTGCCAGATGCTTTTTGATGTTTCAGTAAGGTGTTCAGTATGAAGAATCATCATAATGGCATTCCTGAAAATAGTAGAAGTAGAGATAAAGAAAATACTGCAGGGATGCTCTAGGGTGACATCTCTTTCAACCTGCTACATCTATAATAAACACCACCTGCTGCTGTATACTCATTAAAGCTTATTCTTTGATTACTTTTTTGTCATTGCCTTTAGTTTTAATGACAAGGACATTTTGACTCAGGAACAAATGGGCTTTTTTCCTTGCCTAACTCTACCATGTGTCAAATACTGCATTTTGTTTTATTCATATTTTAAAATTGCATGTGTGTCTGTTCTGTCAGTCAGTCTTTCTAGGTACTTATCTTTCTACACAGATGGAGTGAGAAGTCAAGCAAAATGACACCTTTTATTGGCTAACTAAAAAGATTACAATATGCAAGCTTTCAAGGCAACTCAGGCCCCTTCTTCAGGCAAGACGTAATCATTACATTCATTACATCTTGCCTGAAGAAGGGGCCTGAGTTGCCTCGAAAGCTTGCATATTGTAATCTTTTTAGTTAGCCAATAAAAGGTGTCATTTTGCTTGACTTCTTACTACATTCATAATGGCTAACACGGTACAACACCCTGCTACTACACAGATGGAATATTGTCCAGCTATACTCTGCTCTGCATCTTCAACCTCTTATGTGTACTGGTTCTTTTTTGTGCTAAAAAATTAAAGTCAGCCTTTTATAAATCTTTCTAAAAGCTGTATTAGCCTGGTTAACATAATGATAAGGGGTGGCACACCATATATATATATATATATATATATATATATATATTTATGCTTGATTCAGCTTCCTTTTGGAGTAGTAAATATGCTGATCAGTAGAGATTTAACCCATTTCCAATTGCTTGCTTCCAAAGTCATCTTTCAGAAGTAACTGAAGAAGGATCTTGAGCCATGACACTGAGCTTTACAGCATGGCACTAATGCAAAAGAAAGAACAGGTTTACATAAAAAAACTAGGTTTCATTTCACCTATAGCAAAAATTCTCTGCATCGATATGCTAGTAGATCTTTGTTAAATTGTAATCAAGTAGTGACATTTAATCAATGAGAATTAAAATTTATTGTGAACATTAGCCACAGAAACTGCAACCATTACAAAGTCTAGCCAAGAAGTGACAAATTGAAGCACATAAAACCATGCAGTAGTTTACTTACCATGATTTATTAAGATTACATTTATAATTATATTATCTAAAGTACTTATATTAACTGCATTTCATATTGGACTAATATTGTGGATGAGTGTTAACATTAGCTAGTTTAACCTTTTTTTGTCTGGTGTTGCTGCAAACTTGTGTTTATTTCATTAACATGTCAGGTGAGGATGTGAATCATTCGGTATTTTTACCATACTGTATGCTTCAGAGAACACCTGTAAAACCAACAAGTCAAGTTTTTTAATTGTAGTAAATCATTTTCTTGAAAAGTGTTATATATAAGGAAATGAATCTATTTCGCCTTTCAAAAGGTTATCGAAAAAAATGAAACTATTTCACCAATAATCCTTGCATTTGATTTTATTAAATTCACAGTAAAATTTGTAATAAACATCATTTTAAGATATGATGTATGTCTCATGGCATGCTACATGGCTCAATCCACTTTGATAAATTTTGCCTTCTTCTGCTCTGTGTCTTCTAGTAGAAAGCAAGGTAATGTGAACCATCTCAAAAATGTGTGTGCTTATATATTTTAAAGGTAACAGGCACAAGGTCACCATCAACATGACAAAAGGACAGTTGGTCTATCAAAAACCCTTCAATGACAAAGACAGAATACTTTTGCATACTAGGGTGTGGTTGTTATTTTGACATGAATATCCTGGTGGAGGCACACTGTAAGATGGGGTGAAGCCATCCTGAGAAGCCGTACAGAAAATGTGTGTGAGTTGGTGAGTGAGACAGAGAAATAAAGAATATTGTAAACTGCATATAGAAAGGTAGTAATTAGGCAGCTTTGTCCTTATACGTTTGTTGTCTGTATATTTATCTACATAAATATGGACAAAGGCTTTGGGTTATCTGCTGTTGTAAACTTCTCACTAGAGTGATACCCATTACACCTGTCTAGTTAGTATAATCATATCCATGAAAAGGCATTAGAAGCAGTATTGTTTTCCTCATTATTTTTAACATCTGACTACAAGGTTATTTAAATCACCTATCTTAAACAATGTAGCTGTAAAAGAGATGAGAGAGATGATCAAGCACCTAAAAAGCAGCACTTACAAGGCCCACTCCTCTGCTTAAATCCATTGGGACAGTTATGTGGCTGCCAGCAATCTTGGGAAAGATTCTGACTTGGATTGGCTTCACAGGGCTGGGGAAAGTGAGTGCAGATCATGTTGCCTCTGATGCCAAGTGAATAGTGTGAGGCAGAGACTGTGGCAGGAATATGCAGGTAGGAGATGAAGGAGAAAGAGATCATAAGAGCCCCATGAAATGAGCTGTGTAAATTTAGAGCAGTGTTAGCAGCAATGGAGGGCAGCCGAGGAAGTAGACAGCCTCCAGTAAACCTAAGGGAGTAAGGGAGAGTCATTATATAACTCCATAAAAAATCCCGTAAAATGAATTGTCTATCAACATATTGTTATACAGCATAACTACCAAATTACTGAATCAAACATTATCTCAAATACTCCAATCTATTATTAATTATCTACTATTATCTATTATCTCAAAAACATAATTTTGAAAGCAGTAACACAAATGAATGTTATAAATTTCCTTTTTTCAATGGGCAAAGCTTTTAATCACTCTGTAAAATAGTAATGACCATGTTTCAGGGTAAAAATGATGGCTACTCCAAAACAGCGAGATGTGCAAGTTCACGCACCCTTTCAGCTTCATCACCAAAAATCAATTGGTGTGTTGCTTAAAGGGTGGCAGTCTTTAAACCCCAGAGCAGAACACTTGCTGGCATGTGAGCAAAGGTATGCCTAGATTACTACAGTGTCTAAAAGACTGCCCAAGCAACCTGAAAAGAGATTAGTATCCCCAAACACAAAGAAATAATTAATTACTCAAAGAAGAGATATTTTCTAAATAAGAAATTGTATTGACCATACCATGGCAAATTTGGAAAAAATTGAATACAACGACTAAGTTGTCTTTGCTATAAACATTTTAAGAATACATAAATATTTTGTGACAAGCTTATGAATCATTTATTTTTTTGTACAACAGTGCAATCTGATGGGAGATGGATAGGGGTGAAGTAGTTGCCCTAAATGCAGTGATGCTACAGATAGGGTAGAAAGCTGTAGGCAGAAGATCCTTTATACATGGTGCTTTTGAATTCACACCTGAGTGAAAAAGTCATGCTGGAACACCAGGAGTGATAGGTGTGCCTGAAACTCTACAGTAGTTTAGACAAGTGACAGAGAGAGGGGGAGAGAAAGACAAGAAAAGCTGGGAAGAAACCACAGTAAGGCAGCAGAGGGATGTCACTTTAAGGAAATGGGGACATGATACTCTTTGTTAGGGACTTGGCTCTTTAAGGGTTATTGAAAGCCTTTTGTTATAAAAACCTCAAATCAGAATGGGGGAACCTACTCTGGTTTCCCAGTAGCTAAACCTGACCATCTCTGATCCCAGAAAGTTATACTAGTTATATTATGTAATGCTACCTTACCACAGATCACAGCTAAAATAAGTTTAGTATCAGGAGAAGAATTGGGGGTAGAGAACAAAAGGAGAAAGGAAGAGAAAGAAGGAAGTGTGCAGTTGTCACATAGTCAAGCCACTCCACTTTGGAGACATGTGAACAACATTTGTGGAGCAGGTTTTAGTTTAGTTTTTCCTCTTTGTTTGTTATTTTGCACTCACTGTTTAACTGACCATCCCCTATATTTTAAATAAATGCATTATCTTTGATGTCTTTGATATTGTTCAGTTACAAAGAACTTTTCTCTCTCCCTCTCTAATTTGTGTGTGTTCTTTTAATAATATAAACACCATATCCTTCTGAAACACCAGTTTCCTAACACAGTTTAACGTTGTGCATTCTTATTGTTTGTGAACTTTAAAATGCATTAGCATGCATGTGGGCATTTTTTATGTACCCTGTATTCATCTGTGATGTTATGTTTTAGGTCTATTGGTTTTCAGTACAACTTAATTTTCCTGTAATATGAAAGTGGATGATGGTTACACCCAGTTTTTCATCTATTTCTTTGTGAGTGAGCATCTCTTATTTTTCTTTCTACTTGTATAAAGGTTACGTTTGGGCTGTTTGAGCAAGTAATATGCTAGCCATCAAATGCAATCTCCTATAAAGGAGTTTGTAAGCTTCTGCTAAGAGGAAAACAGTCTTTAATGAAAATTTATGCAGGGCACACTAACTCCTGAAGCACTTCTTGAATTGACTTTTGTGCCAACAGTAGAGTTTATTCAATACTAAGATCACAGTAATTTTAGGCATGATTTCAGCTGTCTGACCTACTTATTTTCTAAGAATACAAAAATTTAGTGTCTTTACACTATTTGAGGACCTTTTCATGCTTGTTTTTGCCTACATTTTTGTCTCCTCTAAAGCCACTTCTTCAAATAATATGTCTGCAGTTTATTTTGAAAGCATTTGTAAGATTATTATTATTTTTTTTTTGCTTTTGGAAAGTTTAATAAGCAAGACCCTATTCACAATTTTGATTTTCTTTTTAGGTTTATGGTGTGGATAACACATAGGTAAAAATATCTAGCAAAATAATTTATTAAACTTTACTTTTATTTGTAAAACTAGAGATTTTCTTGTATCTAAAAATGTAAAGCAGTCATTTCTATAATGTCTAAATTACTTTGTATGAGAAACTAAAAATGGCTGAATGTCTGCATCACTAAGTGCTGGCTGCTGATTGGATCATGCCTATGCCAAACCTAAAAAGGTTCACAGTCAATTTTTCCTTCTTGATAAAGCAGATATTCAGTTTTCAAATGCAGCTGAGTTTTTTTTTTTTTTTTAACCTGTGACAGGATTTTGAGATCTAGCATTGACCTTACCTTGTCAATGATTGCTTGCTTGATCATCAATCAAGGTAAGTAGCCGTTTACACCAAAGAATATTTGAAAATGTCTTCTTCTTAGCTTTCAAACTACTCATTGCTTGCTGTTCTGTCTGTTTACAAAGGAGAAAAATTATCTGTCTGAGGGTGACATTTTTGTTTGCTTAAGAGAAAAGAATATGGTTTGTCTTGATCAAATTTCTGGAGTTATTTCCTGCATATTTTGTATATAAAAAAAGCAAAAATTACTTTGCTTTAAAAGAAAAATAGACAATGACAATGATTCTTTTTTGTTTTAAATGCTTGTCCTATTATTCAGTCAGTCGGTCAATCATTTTCCAACCTGCTTAATCCTAACACAGGGTCATGGGGGTCTGCTGGAGCCAATCCCAGCCAGCACAGGGTGCAAGGCAGGAACAAATCCCGGGCAGGGAGCCAGCCCACCGCAGTGTCCTATTATTGTGTTTTTTAATACTTTCAATATGATTGTTGAGGATGTGACTACTCTTTTTATCTTCTGCCAAGTCAAAAGTTTTGGTTTATTTTTAGTTTTCTTTACTTTTAGTCATTTATGTGTGTAAAAAAAAACAAGGATACATATTCACAGGACAAATAATACAGCCCAATCTGTCAATCGATTTAAAACAATTCTTCTTCTTTTGGCTGCGCCCGTTAGGCGTTGCCACAGCGGATTATCTTCTTCCATATCTTCCTGTCCTCTACATCTTGCTTTGTCACACCCATCACCTGCATGTCCTCTCTCACCACATCCATAAACCTTCTCTTAGGCCTTCCTCTTTTCCTCTTTCCTGGCAGCTCTATTCTCAGCATCCCTTTCCCAATATACCCAGCATCTATCCTCTGCACATGTCCAAATCAATGCAATCTCACCTCTCTGACTTTGTCTCTAAAGCGTCCAACCAGAGCCGACCCTCTAATCCTGTCCATCCTCAACACAACCAATGGAAATCTAAGCATCTTTAACTCTACAACCTCCAGCGCTGTCTCCTGCTTTCTGGTCAGTACCACCGCCTCCAATCCATATAACAAAACTGGTCTCACTACCATCCTGTAGACCTTCCCTTTCATTCTTGCTGATACCCATCTGCCACAGATTACTCCTGACACTCTTCTCCACCCATTCCACCCTGCCTGCACTCTCTATTTCACCTTTCTTCCACAATCCTCATTACTCTGTGCTGTTGATCCCAAGTATTTAAACTCATCTACCTTCGTCAACTCTACTCCCTGCATCTTCACCATTCCTCTGACCTCCCTCTCATTCACACACATGTATTCTGTCATGTTCCTACTGACCTTCATTCCTCTCCTCTCTAGAGCATATCTCCACCTCTCCAGGGTCTCATCAACCTGCTCCCTACTATCACTACAGATTATAATGTCATCAGCAAACATCATAGTCCATTGGGACTCCTGTCTAATCTCGTCTGTTAACCTGTCCATCACAATTGCAAATAAGAAAGGGCTCAGAGCCGATCCCTGATGTAATCCCACCTCCACGTTAAATGCATCCGTCACTCCTACCACAGACCTCACCAGTGTCACACTTCCCTCTTACATATCCTGTACAACTCTTACATACTTCTCTGCCACACTCAACTTCTTCATACAATAACACAACTTCTCTTGAGGCACCCTGTTATATACTTTCCTCAGGTCCACAAAGACACAATCCAACTCCTTCTGGCCTTCACTATACTTCTCTATCAACACCCTCAGAGCAAACATTGCATCTATGGTGCTCTTTCTTGGCATGAAACCATACTGCTGCCCACTAATCATCAACTCACTTCTTAACCTAACTTCCAATACTCTTTCCCATAACTTCATGCTGTGGCTCATCAATTTTATCCCCCTGTAGTTACTACAGCTCTGCACATCCCCCTTATTCTTAAATATCGGCACCAGTACACTTCTTCTCCACTCCTCAGGCACCCTGTCACTTTCCAAGATTCCATTAAACAATCTGGTTAAAAACTCCCCTACCATCTCTCCTAAACACCTCCATGCTTCCACAGGTGTGTCATCTGCACCAATGGCCTTTCCATTCTTCATCCTCTTCATAGCTGTCCTTACCTCTTCCTTGCTAATCCTTTGCACTTCCTGATTCATTATCTCCATATCATCTCTCGCTCTCATTCTCTTCATTCATCATCCTCTCAAAGTACTGTTTCCATCTTCTCAACAAACCCTCCTCATTTGTGAGTATGTTTATCCTTTATCCTTTATGACACTAACCTGCCCCACATCTTTCCAAGCTCGGTCCATCTGTCTAGCCTCTCAATTTAAAACACTACTGTGTGGAAATGTAAAGTAAGGCCATATCACATTGTGAGATGTTTGCAATGATTTTCAGTTGTAGCCTTCATTTACATATTCTATAATCCAATAAGCTATAAGCTAATGTTACATACCTAGCAACTCTCTCCAACTAGTCTGCAACTCACTCTGATAAAATCAAGCAGGTTTGATTTTGAATGGTGTTCAATGGTGTTGACAAGCAATGAATGTTAATCCAGAAATACAGTTCATATAATGCAGTGACAAGGAATAAGGAAGCTGGGTGTCTTGGACCTCAAAATCAGAAGAGAGGCTGCCTGATGTCTCATGTTATACATGCCACAATAGAAAGGAAAAAGAAAAAATGGCAGAGATTGCAGGTAAACTCACCATTGCTGTTAACTCTTTGCACTGCTCTTGTTTTGTCAGGCAGAACACTATTGGCTGTCACAAAAATGGCTGAGCACAACCACGCTGCAAGGACGACACTCGGCAAATATGAAAGCCCAGCACTTTTAGTAATTTAAGTTTACATGGTCCAGGGACAAGGTCAGCAATAATGGTTGGGAAGTCAGACATACCCAATGACTAGAAGTCATGTAATATGACATTGGCTTTAGATTGCTGGCTTTAAGACTAAAACAAGTAAAAGTTTAACAAAACACTATCCAGACAATCCATTATAACCCTACCGTACTTACCTGTACTTGCCCCTTTGAAAGCCTAAACAAGCTACTTTTATATCACAAACCCTTCCATAATCAGTCATATGACCAAATAAGAAGTCAGCAGAGCAACCAATGGGGATAATCTATGACATTTTAAGTGTGGGCTCTCAAAACTGGTCACATGCTCAGAGAAAGTAGGATACGACATATTCATTTAAAGAAAGCAAATTCAACTAAACTCTTGCTAGTACAATATGTCTGCTTTATGACATTTTATATCTTTTTCAAGATGTTCTAAACAACTTATATCATACATTTGAGGTGTGTATCCCTACATATTCGACAACAAAAAGCATACTCAGAACCACAATTGTAAAATTTGACATTTTCATCTTGCTAAGAATTCACATAACAAAACTAATACATTTGAAATTTTTGTTGAGATTTCTTTATATATTTGTTAATTTTACTTTTACCTAATTTTGTAGTATCATTATAGTGAGAAGTTAAGCAAAATGACACCTTTCATTCGCTAACTAGAAAGATTACAATATGCCAACTTTCGAGGCAACGCAGGCCTCTTCTTCAGAAAAGATGTAATCTTGAAGAGTAACCTTGAAGGGGCCTGAATTGCCTTGAAAGCTTGCATATTGTAATCTTTCTAGTTAGCCAATAAAAGGTGTCATTTCGCTTAACTTCTCACCGCATCCATAATGGCTAACACAGTATAGCACCCTAGTACTATAGTATTAATCCTTTAATTTTAGCCACAAGCTGATATTTAACCCACCCAAAGATGGGAAGAGGTGGCAGAAAACATCTTAAATAGATAGTAGGAGAGAGGAGTACAAAATGTCGGCATTTTTAAAAACATCACCTTCAGAAATTCCAACTTGTGTTCAGTTTGGGTGACCTGGAGGCATACTGCTGCCTCACAGTTTCAGGAGATCAGGTTCAGAACTTGGTCCAATCTGTGTAGAGTTTACACGATTTCCTGATGTCTTCATATGACTGTGTTTGAGTTTGGTTAATTGCCCTGGGAGTGCCTGATATATTCTCCAGAGCTGATGCCCGCCATGCCCTTACTGGATTCAGGATATGGTAGGCTCTAGACACCAGTAACCTTGCAAATTGATTAAACAAGTTCAGTAATTAGTTGGATAAATAAATTTAAATACTTAAATTTATGTGTGAAAATACTGTTGCATATCTTGCTGTGTTTTTTGTATGTATTGTTATTACCACTGGAACAAATGCAGTAGAAATGCTGAAACTTAAAAAAGATGTGGGATCAATGGTCAGAATTTTAAAAAAAGCTTAAGCAATGGCCTGTTTTTATTCACTATAATGATTTATATGACTTTTATATGAAAACACTGTATTAAGAAGCAGCAAGCAAAGTCTAAATCAAGGATGCTAACACATTTACTATGCATCCACATTCCCTGCTGTTTTATGTTCTGGCAAGCTTTTAATAAGGAGCTAATTTCTCCCAATAGTTAAGGCTACTACATTTCTTTCATTCGCTTCTTACTTGCGTTTCTTCTTTTGCAAGTTTAAAAATAGCTTAAGGGTGTCTTGCTTAGATACATAATGTTGTGATTCATGGTGATTGATTTTAGCTTGCAGAAATGCTTTTCACTGTTTGATTAGCTTACTGTGGGGTCTATGACATGATTTCTGTCTAAATTCTTTAGGCCCAAGAAAGCAGACAGACATCCTTTGTGCAGAAACAGGAGAACCTTACAGAGCAACCTGATTACCAGCTTACCTAGAACCAAAGTGTATGAAATCAAAAATCTCACCAGTTTGTTACTCAAATCAATTGACACTGCAGTTGATTTTGATTATAACAAATCATATAATTATAAGTAGTATTTGTTTAATTGTTCTGATGGAAAATTTGCACCTGGATTAGCATTCATTGGGTAGCAAGTCGTTTTTTAAACTTTTTTGAAAAGGCAATAATTGGAAAACACATTTTTTTTTTTTTTTTTTTTTTTTTTAATATTTTTATTTTATTAATTTTCATTGTAATCATTCCATACAAACAGATCAATTTATAACCCAACAAATTTGAAGACAAATCAAACCCCACCCCTGAGAAGGAGAGCTTAGCTAAAGGAAAATTGCTTTAAGCTTTTTAATAAGGCAACATTAGACAAAAGAAGGGGAGAAGTAAATATCTATATTAAAATAATATTGATTAAATCCTGCCAAGTTTTGAAAAAATTTTGTACAGATCCTCTAACTGAAAATTTGATTTTTTCCAATTTCAAATAATATAAAACATCAGTTTCCCACTGACTTATAAGAGGAGAATTAGGATTCTTCCAATTTAACAAAATAAGTCTGCGTGCCAAGAGTGTAGTGAATGCAATCACCGTTTGTTTGTCCTTCTCCAATTCAAGTCCATCTGGAAGGACACCAAACACAGCTGTTAGTGGGTTAGGAGGGATTGTGATACTAAGGCTGTCTGAGAGGCACTTAAAAATTTTTGTCCAAAATGATGTTAGTTTGGTGCAGGCCCAGAACATGTGACCCAGTGAGGCAGGAGCTTGGTTGCAGCGCTCGCAGGTTGGATCCTGGCCTGGAAACATTTTGGACAGTTTTAAGCGAGACAGATGAGCTCGATATATAATTTTTAGTTGAATAATTCTATGCTTTGCGCATATAGAACTCGAGTGAATTCTCTGCTTTGCTACCTTCCACTCCTTTTCTGATATATTGATTAAGAGATCTTCTTCCCAATGTCCTCTTGGATCTTTGAAAGGTAGGGACTCTAATAAGATTTTATATATTGCGGAAATAGTGTTTGTTTCCTCGGAATTGAGCAGTATTTTTTCCAGCATTGTGGAGGGTGCAAGGTGGGGGAAATCGGGCAATTTCTGTTTAACAAAATTTCTAATTTGAAGATAGTAAAAGAAATGTGTAGCTGGGAGGTTAAATTTTGAACGTAATTGTTCAAAAGATGTAAATATGTTGTCTATATAAAGATCTCTGAGCATTTTAATCCCAAAACTTTTCCAGGTATTAAAAACTGGATATACTTCCGAAGGTTGAAAGAGGTGGTTCCCTTGCAGAGGTGCCACTGATAAAAGATTTTCCATCTTAAAATGCTTCCTAATTTGGTTCCATATTCTGAGTGAGTAAAGCACGATTGGGTTATTAGTATATTTGCGATAACTTTCATTTATTGGAGAGCAGAGCAGGGAATATAAAGAAGTACTACAGGATTTTACTTCTATTGCAGACCAAGCCTGTGTATGTGCATTTATTTGTGTCCAGGTTTTTATGGCTTGTATGTTTGCTGCCCAGTAATAAAACTGAAAATTAGGTAAAGCCATGCCACCTTCTACCTGAGGTCTTTGTAGGGTCGCTCTTCGGATACGTGGGTGTTTTGAGTTCCAAATGAATGAGGTTATTATTGAATCTAACTGTTTAAAAAACGATTTATTGATATATATTGAAATGTTTTGAAATAAAAAGAGAAGTTTAGGAAGGATATTCATCTTAACGATGTTAATTCTTCCGGCTAGAGTGAGATGAAGGGTTGACCATCTATGCAAGTCTTGCTTAATTTTTTCCATACAGACGCCAAAATTTTGTTGATAAAGAGCTTTATGTTTACTTGTGATATTTACCCCTAGGTATTTAAACTGATCTGCTATGGTAAAAGGTAGGGTGTCTAATTTATTATTATATGCTTGTGAGTTCACTGGAAAGAGTATACTTTTATTCAGATTAATTCTAAGACCAGATATCTTTTGAAATTCTGTTAGTGCTGTTAAAACAGCAGGGACAGTGTTTTCTGGGTCCGATATATATAAGACCATATCATCTGCATATAAAGAAATTTTCTGTTCCAGTCCTTCTCTGACAATCCCCTTTATCTGATGAGAATTTCGGCAGTGAAACGCCAGTGGTTCAATAGCGATTGCAAACAATAGTGGCGACAAGGGACATCCTTGTCTGGTACCACGTTCTAGTTTAAAGTAGTCTGAGCAAATTTTATTAATACAAACTGAAGCTTCTGGACTGGTATACAGTAGTTTAATCCAAGCACAAATATTCGGGCCAAACCCAAATTTCTCCAATGCAGTGAAAAGGTAATTCCATTCGATCATGTCAAATGCCTTTTCTGCGTCTAATGATAGTAATATCTCTGGGGTGTTTGATTTTGCTGGTGAATATATAACATTAAACAAGCGTCGGAGATTTGAAGATAGATATCGGCCTTTAATAAATCCAGTTTGATCTTGTGATATTACCGAGGGCAGCACTTTCTCCATCCTTCTAGCTAGGATTTTTGAGAGTATCTTAACATCATTATTCAGGAGTGAAATTGGTCTATATGATGCACATTGTAACAAGTCCTTATTTTGTTTAGGAAAGACGGTGATTAATGCTTGTCGAAATGTTTGAGGTAGTATTTGGTGGTCTTTAGCTTCTGTAAATGTTACCAATAAGAGTGGAGCTAGCTGAGTGGAGAATTTCTTATAAAACTCTACGGGGTAACTATCAGGGCCTGATGATTTCCCGCTTTGTAGTGACTTTATAGCGTCTAGTAATTCTGTTAGCGTTAGAGGTTTATCTAGTTCCTCAGCACTTAAAGCATCTATTTGTGGTATTTGTGAATTATCCAGAAATGCATTAGATTGCGTGTTGTCTTCTTTGGGCTCAGTGGAATATAAAGACTTATAGTAATCTCTAAATGTGTGCATTATTTTATTATGGTCGATGATTTCTTCTCCATTCTTGTTGGTGATTACTGGTATTGCATTGTGAACTTCTTGTTTATGAATTTGTTGAGCTAAAAGCTTATTAGCTTTTTCTCCGTGTTCATAGTAATGCTGTCTAGACTTATAAATAAGTTGTTCAGTTTCTTTAGTTGTTAAGATGTTAAGTTCTGTATGCAGGGCCTGCCTTTTCCTGTGAAGAGCTTCACTTGGACGCCTGGCTTGTTCTTCATCTATTCTAGTAATTTCATTTCTTAGCTCTGACACTTTCTTGGTTTCTAATTTATTTCTATGGGAAAGATATGAAATAATCTGGCCTCTTAGGAAGGCCTTTAGAGTTTCCCAGAGTGTTCCTGCAGAAACCTCTGTAGACGTGTTTGTCTCTAGGAAGAAGCTGATTTGTTTGGATATAAATTCTGTGCAGTTCTCGTCTGCCAATAAAAGAGGGTTAAGACGCCATCTGCGAGGTGAGTACGAGGGGCTTATTGATTTTAGCTCCAAGACTAGAGGGGCATGGTCAGAGATAACAATTGTGTCATATTTGCATGATTTAATTGTAGGCAGGAAATTATTATCTATAAAAAAATAATCAATTCTTGAGTAGCTATAATGCACTGGTGAGTAGAACGAATATGTTCTTGAGTTTGGGTTAAGAAACCTCCAGGGGTCTGATAAGTTGTGATCATTTAAAAACTGTGTAATTATCTTTGCAGTATTAGATGTCGTCCCCCCTGTCACGGGAGTCCTATCTAAGAGTGGATTTAAAACACAATTAAAGTCCCCAGCCATTATAATTTTATGAGTGTTCACATTGGGAATGGATGCAAATAGATTTTGTATGAATTCCTTATCATCAACATTGGGTGCATAAACATTTATCAAAATCATTTTACTGTTATATAAGTTGCCCATGACCATCACATATCTCCCTTCAGGGTCCGACACTACCTCTGATGCTACAAATGGAACTGTTCTATGTATGAGAATTCCCACCCCTCTAGTTTTCTTTATAAAGCTAGAATGGAACATTTGGCCAGTCCAGTCTTTTTGTAATCTGAACTGATCCTTGGTTAGTAAGTGGGTCTCCTGTAAAAATACTATTTTAGCGTTTAAGCCTGTTAGGTGAGAGCATACTTTCTTTCTCTTTAATTCGTGATTCAGGCCTTTAACATTCCAGCTCACAAAGTTAACTGTCCCATCATGGAGACATTGATTCTGAGTTTTTAATGTCATTTTATAGTTTTAATTGGTAATATGGCAGTTTTAATCTTAGTTTCAAGATTCCCCTAGGAGTTGTTGCATGTTAGCCTGTTGCTGCATTGATATTTATAATTATAAGGATTATAAGAATAGATTAAATATAACCTGCTCTCCTTCTCTCCCCCCTTTATCCCCCCACCCCCCCATTTTGCCTCCCCACATGAGGCTAGACCCCACTTCGCGATGTTCCAGTCCTCTGACATACGAAGAGACAGAGCACGTCCAAAACAAAACAAACCCCACCCTGCAGCGGCGTTACAGAATTAAAACAGAGATATCTTTTACAGTTAAATCCTTAATACTATCTGCCGAAAATGTTCTCATTAACAATATTTAAGCTTGAAATAATCTTCAGCGCTTTTAAGTTAAGATATTAAGATTAAAAAAAAAAAAGAAACAACCCTGGGAATGATTTTAAAAACTAGTGTAGGATAAACCTGGTAATTCATACTGTAATAGTATAATGGTAATTGTATAAATAGTAGAACAAGCATTAAACCAAGGGTATGAAGTTAAACAGTCTACTTTAAGGTACAGTGATCCCTCGCTATATCGCGCTTCGCCTTTCGCGGCTTCACTCCATCGCGGATTTTATATGTAAGCATATTTAAATATATATCGCGGATTTTTCGCTGCTTCGCGGGTTTCTGCGGACAATAGGTCTTTTAATTTCTGGTACATGCTTCCTCAGTTGGTTTGCCCAGTTGATTTCATACAAGGGACGCTATTGGCAGATGGCTGAAAAGCTATCCAGCTAACTTCTCTCTCTCTCTCTCTCTCTCTCTCTCTCTCTCTCTCTTGCGCTGACGTAGGGGGGTGTGAGCAGGGGGGCTGTGTGCAGCTGCTTCCTGAAGGACAGGCTGCACGGAGCTTCGCATACTTAAAAGCTCAAAGGGCACGTATTGATTTTTTTTATCTGTCTCTCGCTATCTCTCTCTCTCTCTCTCTCTCTCTCTCTCTTCCTGCTCCTGACAGAGGGGGTGTGAGCTGCCGCCTTCAACAGCTTTGTACCGGCGGTGCTTCGCATACTTAAAAGCCGTATTGATTTTTTTTTTGACTGCTTGCTTTGCACTCCTTTGAAAAGGAAGATATGTTTGCATTCTTTTAATTGTGAGACAGAACTGTCATCTCTGTCTTGTCATGGAGCACAGTTTAAACTTTTGAAAAAGAGACAAATGTTTGTTTGCAGTGTTTGAATAACGTTCCTGTCTCTCTACAACCTCCTGTGTTTCTGCGCAAATCTGTGACCCAAGCATGACATTCTAAAAATAACCATATAAACGTATGGTTTCTACTTCGCGGATTTTCCTACTTCGCGGGTGGCTCTGGAACGCAACCCCCGCGATGGAGGAGGGATTACTGTATAGTAAAATAAAAAAAAAAAAATAAAAAAAAAAAAAAAAAAAGGAATAAAAAAATAAATAAATAAAACGAATCCAACATTTTTTAATGCTGAAATATATTATTCCATACAAATGTCAGAAACTAACATGCCTAGTAACAACACCCTACCCATAGACAACTTTTTCTTTTTTCATTTGTTGCCATTATTTTGCACACTTTTAGATTGGGGAAATATTGCTTACTTGCATTGATACTTTGGGTCAAGTTGGGGAGCATGCATTGGTACAGTGTGTTGCTGTACCCACCACACAATAAAACAGCTTGGGATTCTGGTTGACAACCCCCAAGGCAGCAACACAGTCCAATCCCACCGTCTGGAAATCACCATCTATCTGCCACAGCCAGGTGTTACTTGGGCATCCCCTTGGCCTGGTCCAGCCTCTTGGGTCCTCAACAATGACATAGGATCACCCTCGGGGAATTTGCGCCACATGCCCATAGTGCTGTAACTGACGCTCCCTCACAATGCAGGTAATATGCATCATTCAGGACTCCATGATCAACTGCTCGTTCGACACAAAGTCAAACCAGTGGTATCCAAGGATTTTGTGAAGAGACACAGTACCGAAGGAGTCTCGTCTTCATCTCTGACCTTTGTCCTTTAAATTAGATATTGGAAGTGCCACAAACCCCTTTCCAGCAACATCATGAACACTCTGCTCTCCAAATCCATCTACTGACTTCATAGGAAGAGTAACCAGAGGCATGAACGTTGCTGCCAAGGTAAATAAACCTCTCAATGAGGTTGACATTCTCTCCGCAGACAGACACTGCTGATGGCTGTGCCCAACAGGTCATAAAATGCCTGGATCTTGGCTTTTATCCAGGACACTCGCAAGTCAAGACACTCAGACTCCTCATTCAGTCTCTCAAGAGCCCCAATCAGAGCCTCCATTGACTTTGCAAAGATCACAGCATCGTTGGTACAGTCAAGATCAATGAATGTTTTCTCACCAACAGATGCCCAACTGCTGCTGGACCCCATGGCCCTGCCCAACACCCAATCCATGCAAGCATTGAAGAGAGTAGGAGCAAGAACACACCCCTGACGAACCCCAGTATAAACTGGGAAAAACACAGAGGTTTTGCCTTCACTTTGCATAGCACTCACAGTACCAGTGTACAGACTGGCCATGATATACAGCAACTTTAGGGGTATCCTGTAAAGTCTCAGGATATCCCACAGGGCAGCTCGATAAACTGAGTCGAATGCCTACGAAAATGGACAAAGGCTGCAAAGAAACTCTGCCGATATTTGCGTCTGCACCCAATGAGAACCCGCAGTGCTAGGATGCAATTTATGGTAGACTTCTTAGGTGTAAAATCAGACTGTTCTGGTTGCTGGTAGGTGAGCAAGTGATCACAGATCCTATTGAGGATGACACTAGCAAGGACCTTACCCGTCACAGAGTGTTATCCCCCTGTAGTTGCCACAATCCAGGTGATTACTCTTACCTTTCCAAATAGGGAATACAAGTCCCGTTCTCCAGTCAGTTGGGATCATACTCATCTCCCAAATGGAAGCAAAGACTGCTTGCAATGCCAGGACAGCAGCCTTACCATCAGCCTGGAGAAGTTCACCCTGGATACCACAGATCCCTGGAGCCTTCCCTAACCCTGAGCTGGTTTACCACCTGTGCAATCTCAGCGAGGATTGGGTGGTTCTCAGCTAATTGGAGGATCTTCCTCAGGAACCATGGAACCAGAGATGTCTAACGTCCCAGCTGGAGGATCAGCTTTAAACAGCTGCTCAAAGTAGCCAGCCCAGCTGGTCACAACTGCAGAATCATCTGTAAGGAATGGTCTTTTAAATCAATAAAATAAATTAATACAAATAATTTGTTTTATTAGCTTATAGAAAACAAGCTAATATTGTGTTAGCTAACAAGCTAAAACAAGCTAACAAGCTAATGTGTTTATCTAGATACTTCATTCAGACTCTTTAAACACATGAGCTTATTAAATACATGCAATAGTAATATTACACTTTGACCTTCCCCACACCTTATGTTGATAATTATAATATTAGGTTAGGAAATGGATTTTTTAGAGCTACTCTTCAGTTTTACTTTATTGTTTGGAAAAGAACAGCAATGCATTGGCAGAATTAATTATTTTTTTCTCTCATTAGATTGTCCTCTTTAACAACCACTTTTTTCCTTTATGTGTTTTGAGTTTTTTTTCTTGGACATTATATTTTTTCACATCTTAACTACTTTATTTGATATAAAGCAATACAAGGTAACAAAAAAGAAAAAAAAAAGGTTTTTTCAGGTCATATATAACATCATCTTAAAATCTCAAGTGTTTATCCTTAGTGGAATAAACAAGCACGTGGCAACCATTAACCTATCCTCTCAAATCAGGAAGCACAATACGAGAGCCATCTTGAATCTGAAGAGGACTGAAAGAGGCTGTTGTGTGTTAGGGTTTAAATATGTGGGTCAAGAATCCACCTAGAACTTTGGATAAACTTTTGACTATTGCGCTGATATAATTTTAGTATTTTAGTGAGTGTTTTCAAATTGCCTGACATGAGCCTCTTATATTGCAATGTTAAAGGCTAAAATGTAAATGATTTTGTAAAACTCAAACTTGCCATCATTTCCTAAAGTAGAGAATATGTATTCAAAATTTAGCTATTGTCATTTAATGTGAGGTTTTTTTTGTGATTCCATCAAGTTTTATGTTTTATTTTCTGAAATAGTGAGTAACAGCTGCCGAATGTGTGCATGCTTGTCTATCTGTATGTATCCATAGGTCTGTAAAGAAGCATGGGTAATAAGAGATGCTAAATGAAAGTAATGCATTCTTTGAATGTGTTAAGATGTACTGGTTTGCTGAATAAGATTATGGGCTGACTATTTTAACTAAGACAATGTATTCAACTAACATCAAATATTACACCATGGTAATGCATTGTTTAGTAGTATCTATCTATCTATCTATCTATCTATCTATCTATCTATCTATCTATCTATCTATCTATCTATCTATCTATCTATCTATCTATCTATCTATCTATCTAATCAGTAAATTTTAAACACACCAAACAGGATTCCTCTTTTCAGAAAGACACAAAAGGCACAATAATAGCTCTCAGGATTTTTCCATAACTCTGATCTTGATACTAGGTCTGCCTTAGGAGAAGGTATATGACTTGGTACATAAATGACTTGTACACAGTACATTCACATTCATATATGACTTGATGAATATGACTTGATACTAGGTCTGCCATATGCCACCTGACAGTATAAAGATCACTAAAGGAGTCACTGCTCTATAAAGCCATTATTTTAATATCAATTGAAGTGAATAAGTGCAAGATGAGAAAATGGCCAGCCAGTAATGTAGAAGATAAGGTGGAATTTATGGTTTGAACATAGGGAATTTGATCATATGAAACTTAGAATTACAGTATGTATTGCAATTAAGGTCAGAAGAGACTGATGTTTTTTAACTTGTGTGAAAGCTCTCATTAGGTTTCCCATCCCTATACTAGTAAAGATGCATTAATTGCTTTTAAAAGGTGTCTTTTACAACAAAAAAGACATTGACAGTTATCATCTGAGATTTTAAGAGTTTTAGTTGGCCTGCTATCAATATTGTGATTCTACAGTACTTTTAGTTCTCAGCTGTATTGTTCCTTTAATCTCCAGGATATGTACAACAATAATCCCTAGTAATAAAGAGTCAGAGACTTTTTAAAGTATATTTTGTATAATGCTTGAATGGCCACAAGCAAAGGTCCTACCTTCTTTGCTGCTTGTAATAAACTGATGTCTCCTACTTTTTGAACTTGATTTATTGCAGATGTGGGTCATTCGAATGAATGAGGTGGAGGAGTGTCCTCTTTAAGAACGTTCAGAATCTCAAAAAAAAAGGAAAAGAGCACACTCAGGGGCATCTGCAGTTCCTTACCTTTTCTTTTACAGTTTTCCCCATGCTCCCAGGCTCTTGCCTCACAGGGCAAACTATGACTATATTAATATACTGTATGTTGTATATGTGTATGCTCTAAATATATTGTGTGAATGACAGTATGTAGTTAAATTCTTTTGATAGATAATTAAAAATTTAGAAATAGTCAGTGTAATAAAGGCAAGTGGAATAGCTTTTTTAACCTGTGCACATATATATACAGTATATATATCATGTGCCATTATGTACTTGTATTCTTTTGATAGATATGGCACCAAGTAAATGTGAGAAAGGTAGCATATACAATGGAATTTAATAAATCATTGTGTTTCCTTCAGGGAAACCTTGTCTCGCTACTCTTGTCATCCTGAAGTTCAATACACAATAGAATTTACCAACTGCAAGAAGTATTTGACAAATTACATCTTGGAAATTTTATGCTAAGCATATAAGCCTGAAATGCAAAGGGATTTCCTACCTTAGTTCTTTTTTGTAAAATCATATTCATTACACACAGTGTTATAAAAAATAAAATGTAAATAAATAAAAATAATAATAAATAATACAAATATTAATGATAATATTACAACTGATCTGGTATTCAGTTGTGGGCAAGTATGCATTGACACAAAAATGAAAGCATGGTTTCAGAAGCCAAGGGATATTAGCATACCTCACAAACCTTTTTCCTTCCATCGGTCTATTTGTTCTTTCAAACTACGTAATCCCTTAATGGGTTGCAGAGGTCAGAGTTTAACATATCAGTGTTGTGTGTACACCTAGTGGGTCAAGTTAGAGTTGCCTATTAAACTAAAACACATACAGTATGTTTGAGAGGAAGAAGTGAAATGAAGCAGGTAGGAAATAACCAAGAAGAGTTTTAAAACAAGTCTCCTGGAGCTGTGCTAAACCATTGTACCAGTATACAACCCCATTAATTGTTTTAGGCAGTTTATACAATTGTGCTCATAAATTTACATACCCTGGAAGAATTTGTAACACATGCACCACACTTTAAAGAAAAGACAACTGATCAGGCAAAAGAAATTTAATATACTTTTAATGGAATTGAAGTTAAACTATAAGGCATCACAGAATAGCAAAACCATTAAACAAAACATAGTAATAAGGAAAATAATGAGATGTTCCTTGTTCAAAAGTTTGCATACCTTTAGTTACTACTACTGTTATTTGCCCCCTTTAACATCAATGATAGCAGTCTTTTACATAGTTGTGTGAGACCCTTGATTTTCTCAGGTGGTATAGCTGCCCATTCTTCTTAGCAAGAAGCCTTCAGTTCTCATAAGTTCTTGTGTTGCCTTGCATGAACTGCACGTTTCAGATGTCCCTACAGTGGTTCGATGAAATTGAGGTCAGGAGACTGTGATGGCCACTCCAGCACCTTCACGTTTTTCTTCTGTAGCCTTGTGTTTTGGATCACTGTCATATTGGAAGATCCAGGTGTGTTCCATGTGTAGCTTCTAGACTGATGAATGCAAGTTGTCCTCCAATATTTTCCAGTAACATCAATTTTCACTAAGTTACCTGTGCCACTATTGCTCACACAATCCCCAGAACATCACAGAGCCACCTCCATGCTTCACAGTAGGGATGGTGAACTTTTAGTCATGGGCTTTGTTGCATCCCCTGCAAACACAGCATTTATGGTTGTGACTATAAAGTTCTGTTTTGGACTCATCACTCCAAATGACAGTTCCAGAAGTTTTGGGGCTTGTCTAGATACTGTCTGGCATATTGTAAGTGGGCTGTTTTATGGCATTGGCACAGTAAAGGCTTTTTTTTGTTGTAACTTGACTGTGCAGCCTACTTTTGTTCAAGTACCTCGTTATTGTGCATGTTGAAACAGCAACACCACTTGTTTGCAGAGAAGACTGCATCTCAGCTGAAGTGGCTTGTGGGATTTTCTTGGCAGCTCAACAAATGATCCTGGCAGTTGTGGCTGAAATCTTGTTGGGTCTACTTGACTGTGACTTGGTACCAACAGAACTACTAACTTTCTACTTTTTTATCAGAGTCTGAACAACACTGGCAGGCATCTTTTTATATCCTTTAACAGATATTATACAAGTCAACAACACTTTTCTCACAGGTCCTTTGACAGTTCTTTTGTTCTTCCCATGGCTTGGTATCCACCAAAGGCAGTGCAGCTCAGCATAACTTTAAATTGACTATTTATACAAGACACTGATTACAATCCAAGAGGTTACAGGTGTGAACACTCTCTCTTAATTATCCTTAATTTGAACCTGTTTGTGTCAACTTGTGTGTATATTATCAACCCCAACATTCAATGGTTTGTAAACTTTTGATCAAGTCCATTTTGATGATTTCAGTTATCATTCTAATTTAAAAAGGCTACACACAATTATGTGATAATAAATTGCCTCGCCTGAGCACACTCCTTAATTAAAACAAAAGCTTTGAGCATGATTGCTTATATTTTAAAAACCATGGCCAATATTTCACAAATTCTGCCAGGGTATATATACTTATGAGCACGACTGTACTTGGGTTTTATTGACTTAATCATCAGTTATAAATGAACACTATTCTTGATTATTGAAATTGTCTGTTTATTATCCATGTGTTAGTTAGTGTCTCTATTAATTTCACACAGTAAATGTGTTGATAGTATAACTTCAAGCATGCTTAAAACAGCTCTTTTCTTTTGCAAATAAGATGTTTGTTCTTTTCTACAGTGAAAGAAAAGATCTAAAACCAATGTTATACATCAGATTGATACAGTATATCAAGAAAACACTTATTATTTCTCATATTATATGCAATAAAAGATATAAAGTATTTCATCTTTAAAATACAGTAGCTTTATTTTACTGTTGGCAAAAATCTATATAAGCCTTTGCTTTTTTTTTAATCACATTATCATATTCCAAAAGCACAACAGTTGCTTATTGTAAGTTAGATAGGGTTTTTTTTCCAAGTATTTACATCTCCCTGTTTATCCAAGACAAGCAGCTATTCAATGTTCAGATTGTGTGTGTTTAAAACAGCAATATGGTTGCTATCTTGGTATCCATTTTGTAATGAATGAACACATTTCAAATTCCTTCTCACTAACTAGAATAGTCAAGATTTTGCTTCCAAAAAACTTTCAAGTAGTAGGCTGTCAGTAGCACAATTGGTATCTTTGCACAATTAGACTGGATTTGGGAAATCTCAGAGAGGTGACGTGATTTGACAAAACATTTTCCAGAGGAATAGAAAATAGATGGCAATTTTGGTATTATTTATGCATGTGCAAAGTTAACTTATCAGCTACTTTCAATTTCAAAGTGAATAGCTTCAGCTGGGATAATTACAGTACAGTACAGTTAAGACTGGTATGCTGACAAAATCCTGAGAACAAAGACATTTGAAAATCTATAAATCATACACTGTAAAGAATAAAGCAAAAATCACTTCCAGATATCTGATTACTGTTATTGATTGATGTTAATACATTACAAGTTTAAGTAACACAGAATAGCAATACTGAGTTAAAGTCTTCTGCATGTATGGAAACAACAAAAAGCAATATTTTATATACTAATATAAATATTGCAGACACACATACAGTGAAAGGATGACAGAACTACAAAGACAAAACAAATCTGAATCTGGCAAATAAAAATAAAAAGGTTAAAACAGGCAAAGAAAAACAGACTTTGGATGAGAAAATGGTATTATGGTCAGCATCTCAGTGTCATCTTTTCACTGTTGATGGTGGCATGAGTATTTGCTTTGTTTTTAAGGGGGCAGTCAATCAAGGACCTCTAAGGCATCTTTTCACAAAGTACAGACTCGAATGTGCATATCCTCTGCCTGCACTTACTTTTACTTCCTGGTTAGATTTAGTTTGCCCTCTCTCAAGACAGTAGCAGACAGCTTTGTACTTTGTATGAAATCTTCAGTTTCTCGGCAATCTGTATTTTTGCAAAACAATAGACCAAAATGTGTCCTGAGAAAGTGGTTTCACTTTGGCCATTCTTGAATCTAGAACTGAACTTTAAGAATCCAAGTACCTTGTAACCCAAGGAAATACAATCTACTTGTTTTATTAATCCAAACAACAGGATTCATCTGTGCTAACAAAAATACAACCATTTCTCTAATAGCCAATTAACATGTAAATACAATTAATTAAAGACAAGCTAATCATTTGATTTTACCAATAGGACACTGGAATAATGGGTTATAAATTTGGGGTTTGCTGTCATATCTAATTAATAAAATATAAATAAATCATTCAATGCAGTAATAGCCATTTGCAACATTAGCAATATTATGGCTGTCTTTTAAAATCAATGTAATGGTACTTTGTTAGAAAATTATCAGTTTCCCTTAAAAACATGAAACATTCTTGGTGATTCCTAAATTTTGAATGGTAGCATATATCAAAGGTTAAATATACATTCACTGAACAAATTGTGGGTAGGGCCTCCTTTTGCTTTCAACCACAGTTCTGTGTGGCATGGATTTCAACAATGTTGGAAACATTCTTTTGAGATTCTAATCCATGTTGATATGATTGCATTATGCAGTTTCTGCAGATTTGTCAGCTGCACATTCATGCTACAACTCTCCTGTTTTACAACATCCCAATAGTGTTCTATTGGATTCAGATCCAGTGACTGGGAAGGTCATTAAAGAACACTGAACTCAATGCCATGTTCATAAAACCATTTTAAGACGACATTTTCTTTGTGACATGGTGCATTATCATGCTGGAAATAGCCATTAGAAGATGGATAAATTGTGGCCACAAAGGAATGCACATGGTCAGCAACAATACTCATGTAGGCCGTGGCATTCAAGCAACATTGCCAAGATAACAGTTCCCACACTATTTACACCACCACAGCAACAACAACATTTGTTTATATAGCACATTTTCATACAAATGATGTAGCTCAAAGTGCTTTGCATGATGAAGAAAGAGAAAAAGACAAAATAAATAAGAAAATAGAATTAGGGAAGACTAATTAACATAGAATAAAAGTAAGGTCTGTTGACCAGGGAGGACAGAAAAAACAAAAAAAACTCCAGTCGGCTGGAGAAAAAAAAATCTGCAGGGGTTCCAAGGCCATGTGTCCACCCAGCCCCCTCTAGGTATTCTACCTAACATAAATGACCTCAATCAGTCATCGTGGTTTTCAGGATTCACATGGAAGAACGTGATTATGACAGTCATGTGGACTTCTGGCCTTTAATCCATCAATGTAGGGACATTATGGTGCTTTGATCACCACAGAAAACCGGAAAAAGAACAGAAGAGAAAGTAGGGGTTAGTATGAATTTTTGAGCCACCATGAATGATAATGATAATTAATTGAATATATAGAGCATACAGAGCATCAAACTAAAATGAAGCTATGAGAAAGCCATGTTAAAGTAATGTGTTTTAGTAGTTTTTTTAAGTGCTCCACTGTATTAGCCTGGCAAATTCCAATTGGCAAGCTTTTCCAGATTTTAGGTGCATAACAGCAGAAGGCCGCCTCACCACTTCTTTTAACCCTTTAACCGCCAACTCCCTAAATATTCCCCAAGCCATTTTTTTTACATTTTTTACATTTATTCAAGCAGTATTGACCACTAAATGTTGTGCAAGTTGCCAGTGTATACACGAAATCTATAAATGTAACCTGAATTCTCAGCTAAGCAAAACATCTTGATACCAAACCTTGCCCTTTTCAATGGTAGATACTGTCGAAACTGTAAGCGGCCCTTCCACTACAATAAACTTTCATCAACTGCAACTGACGGTCCTGGCATGTAGGGCAACTGAAATGCTTCAAATAAATGATCAATCAAAGGACGTAGCTTGAACAAGCGGTCACGGTTTGGATCTTTCTTATCTGGCTCGTTTCTGTTGTCATTCAAATGAAAGAATTTCAGCAGCAAAGAGAATCGGTTACGTGTCATGACAGCTGCAAAAATAGGTGTTGCATACATAGGATCTGTAGACCAGTACATCTCAATATCTGGTTTTCTGATTATTCCCATCAACATCAAAATCCCAATGAATTTTTTCATTTCGTTTTCATCAGTGTCAAACCAAGCACGAACACGGGAATGTGGAGGTAAATTGGGATTTTTCTCAATAAACTGTGCTGCATACAGATTTGTCTGATGAACAAAATGTCTGATCAAATCAGGTGACACAAACAGCTCATAAAACTGCTCAGCAGTGTAATTGTTTACATCAACAATAAAGCCAGACGTTCCCTCAAACAAATGCAGAAAAGGTAGTTCACCACGGGCAGCAGCCCAGCTGAGATGCTGGGGATACACCCACTCAGCGCCGTCATCCGATGCGTCTTCATTCACAGTATCATGCAGCGCACTTTGCTGCTCATCACTGTCGCTAAAATCTTCTTCAGAACTGCTACAATCATGATCAGAACTGTCCAAAATCGCCTGCAAAGCCTCACTTGAAGTCAGTTTACGTTTCGCCATGTTCACAGCTGTTACATGCGAATCACGTCACATGACCGGCCAAAACAACCACAGACTTGTCGAAATACAACGTAGTAATAATACCCACGCCAAACCGTCAGTTATACTACTTGCCAGGCATTCATATAACCACAGGCAAATGTGCCGGATAATTCCGGCAGTATGGCGTTAGCAATAAAACAACGGTGCCGGATATATCCGGCAGAGGGCGGTTAAGGGGTTAAGTTTAGCTCTTGGAATAATAAGCAGACAGTCATTTGAAGATCTAAGGTTATGATTTGGAGAATAAGGTGAGAGCCATTCTGAACTATAGGATGGAGCGAGTTTATTTAAGGCTTTGTAAACCATAAGCAGTATTTTAAAGTCAATTCTAAATGACACAGGTAACCAATGTAGTGACATCAAAACTGGAGAGATGTGCTTGGATTTTCTTTTCCTAGTTAAGATTCTAGCAGCAGCATAATGCACTAGTTGCAATCGATTGATATCTTTTTTGGGTAGTACTGAGAGGAGTGTGTTACAGTAATCTAGCCGACTGAAAATTAAAAGTGTTAACTAATTTCTCAGCATCTTGCAATGTTATAAGAGGTCTAACTTTTGCTATATTTCTTAAGTGTAAAAATGCTGTCCTAGTAATCTGATTAATATGTGATTTAAAATTCAGGTCAGAGTCAATAGTTACCCCTAAATTTTTTACCTCCGTCTTGACTTTTAATCCTAATGCATCAAGTTTATTTCTAATAACCTCATTATATTAATTTTTGCCAATCGCTAAAATTTCTGTTTTCTCCTTATTTAGTTTGAGAAAATTACTACTCATCCATTCAGATACACAATTAAGACATTGTGTCAGGGAATCAAGAGTGTTTGGGTCGTCAGGCGATATTGATAAATACAGTTGTGTGTCATTCAGCATAGATTTGGTAGCTTACATTATGCCCCGAGATAATCTGACCTAATGGAAGCATGTAAATCGAAAAGAGCAGCGGATCCAGGATAGAGCCTTGTGGAACACCATATAGAATGTCATGGATCTTTGAAGTATAATTACCACAACCTTACAAAGAATTTTCTACCTGCCACGTAGGACTCTAACCAATTTAAAACACTGCCAGAGAGGCCCAGCCATTGACTTAGGCGATTTCTAAGAATATTGTGATCAATGGTATCAAATGTGGCACTCACATCTAAGAGGATGAGAACATATAAACGGCCTCTGTCTGCATTTACCTGCAAGTCATTTACAGTAATCCCTCGCTATATTGCGCTTTGACTTTCGCAGCTTCACTCTATCGCGGATTTTATATGTAAGCATATTTAAATATATATCGCTGATTTTTTGTTGGTTCGTGGGTTTCAGTGGACAATGGGTCTTTTAATTTCTGGTACATGCTTCCTCAGTTGGTTTGCCCAGTTGATTTCATACAAGGGATGCTATTGGCAGATGGCTGAGAAGCTACCCAATCAGAGTATGTATTACGTATTAAATAAAACTCCTCAAATATATTGTGAGCAGGGGGGCTGTTCGCACCCCTAGAGGATATGGACGCTCCTCAAAAAACACTGAAAGACTACCTTCACATTGCTGCTTTTTTGCACGATATGCTTCTCGAATGGTGCTTCGCATACTTAAAAGCCCAAACAGCACCTGTTGATTTTTGATTGTTTGCTTTTCTCTCTCTCTCTTGATCTGACATTCTCTGCTCATGACGGAGGGGGTGTGAGCAGGGGGGCTGTTCGCACCCCTAGAGGATACGGATGCTCATCTAAAAAATAATGAAAGACTACCTTCACATTGCTCCCTTCCTTGCTGGGCTAACTTGTAGCTGCTTTCTCAAGCGATATGCTTCCCGCACGGTGCTTCGCATACTTAAAAGCTCGAACAGCACCTATCGGTTTTTGATTGTTTGCTTTCCTCTCTCTCTCTCTAACATTCATACTTAAAAGCCCAAACAGCAACTATTGATTTCTGATTGTTTGCTTTTCTCTCTCTCTCTGACATTCTCTGCTCCTGATGCGCACTCCTTTGAAGAGGAAGATATGGTTGCATTCTTTTAATTGTGAGATGGAACTGTCATCTCTGTCTTGTCATGGAGCACGTTTAAACTTTTGAAAAAGAGACAAATGTTTGTTTGCAGTGTTTGAATAAAGTTCCTGTCTCTCTACAACCTCCTGTGTTTCTGTGCAAATCTGTGACCCAAGCGTGACAATATAAAAATAACCATATAAATATATGGTTTTTACTTTGCGGATTTTCACCTTTCGCGGGGGGCTCTGGAACGCAACCCCCGCGATGGAGGAGGGATCATTGTACTACTTTAATAAGTGCAGTTTCTGTACTGTAATTTGCTCTGAAACCCAGCTGAAACTTATCAAGAATAGCATGTTTATTGAGGTGGTCACTTAGCTGCATAATGACTGCCTTCTCTAGGATTGTACTTAAGAAAGGCAGGTTAGAAATAGATCTAAAATTTTCAAAAGCAGAGGAGTCGAGATTATTTTTCTTCAGCAGGGGTTTAACTACAGCAGTCTTAAGATAGTCTGGGAAGACCCCTGTTTCTAATGATGAGTTTACTATGTCAAGAGTACTATCAACTTGCACGGCAGATACTTCTTTGAAAATACTTGTTGATATTGGGTCAAGGACGCAGGTGGAGGGTCTCGAATGAGAAATTATTTTATATAAATCAGGTAAATCTATCTTGATGAAAGAATTTAATTTGTTTAAAATGGAGTACCGGGGTTTAAGAGGATCAGTAGGGGAGATGTACTATATATTTTCTAATATCATTCATTTTCACTGGAAGTATTTGGAGGCATTCCATTGAGTGACCTGGGTTTAGCAGACGATCAATTGTAGAGAATAGACTCTGGGATTACTAGCATTGTTATTTATAATTTTAGAGAAATAACACCGCCTCTCAAGATGGACTGTGTTGTTGTATTCTGTTATTTTAACCTTCAATATCTCATAGTGAATAATCAGTTTAGTTTTTCTCCATTTACACTCAGCTCTCCGGCATGTTCTTTTTAGATAAGTCACTTTTAGAGTCTTCCATGGTATAACAGTGCTAGAAGATTTTTTAACTGTCTTTTTTTGTGCAACTATGTCAGCAGCAGCTCTCACCTTAGTATTAAAATTTTCCACCTTACTATTTACATTATCCTCACTATTGTAGTAAGCACTACAAATGGACTGGTTGCTTAGAATGTTTGCAAATTTTGAAGCTGCTGATGAATCAAAGAAGCATTTTTATTTCTATATAATATTTCTATATTAAATAGTAAGAGAAAATGGTGTGATAGACCAATATCAATGATCTGCTTCACATTAACTTTTAGTCCTTTAGTAATTACTAAATCTAACATATGCCCTGCTTTGTGTGTAGGCTGACTAATGTGCTGGCTGAAATCAAAAGAGTCCAGGAGGTTCATGAATTCTTTTACTTTTGGGTCACACTGATTATCGATATGAAAGTTAAAGTCACCAACTATTAGGAACATGTCATAGTTCGTAATTACAATTGACACCAAATCTAAGAATTCCTCAAAGAAAGACGCATTGTATTTAGGAGGTCTATACACGGACAATACTAGAAACTGAGTAACTCCATGAATAACAACGGCAAGATACTCAAAGAGACTTGAATTTGTCAAAGTCATCGTCTTTACACTTTAACCGGCTCGGGTAAATGTTTGCTAAACCGCCGCTTTTCTTACCTTGGTGATCTACATGAGCAAAGCTGTAATTTGGAGGAGAAGACTCGATTAAAACAACCGGACCATCAGAGCTAAGCCACGTTTCACTTAATGCAAAAATATCCTATCACTAATAAGACTGTTGATGGAAAATGTCTTGTTGGTTAATGGTTTAACATTTAATAAAGCCATATTTAATGTCTCGGAAGAGCAGAACTGAATTGTAGAAGCGTTATGGGTATTCAAGATAGAAATTAAGTTATTTTTTATTAGAGCCGCTGTGTGTGTATATTTTATTTAATCTATGGTCTGTTTTTATAGTTTTAATACATTGTTCATTTAGAGGTGCAATTGTAATTAAATTATTCGTATTTATGCCGCACTGTAAAAAATTGATTTTTTACAAGCATTGAGGTTAGTTGTTATAGCATTAATGCAGTGCACTTTTGAGGAAGATTTTGTTATCGAATTATCATGTCCTAGTAAAGCATTACAGAAAGGGTTAGGAGTAATAGTAAAGAGTCAAAAGAGACTAATTACCTTAGACATGTTTTCTTAGAGGACCCGGGCACCAAATCTATTAGGATTAGGACCACAACAATCTTGGCCTTGACAGAAGGCAGGTTGGGTGCATGGATTCATGTTTTTTGCATCTTTGTGCCTCAGCAGAAATTGAGATTCATCGTATCATTTTATATTTTTCCAGTCTTCAAATGTCCAGTTTTAGTGAGCCTCAGTTTTCTGATCTTGGCTAACATTGGTGGAACCCAACATGATGTTCTCCTGTTGTAGCCGAACTGCCTTATGGTTTGACATTGTGCATTGTGAGATGTTTTTCTTCTTACTACAGTTGCACAGAGTGTCTATTAACGTTTCCATACCCTTTCTGTTAGCTAAGACTAATCTGGCCATTCTCATATGAATTTTCTCATCAAAAAGGTGTTTCCATTCAAAGACCTTCGACTCATAGGATGACTCATAGAAGACTATTGTACATGAAAATTTCAGGAGATCAGCAGTTAGAGAGATATCTGAACCAGCTTGTATCTTGTATGGCATCAACAATCATGCCAAGGTATGACATCACTGAGGTCACCTTTTATTCTCATTCTGATGTCTGATGTACAGTAAATATTAATGAAGCTTCTGACCTGTATCTGCATGATTTTATGCATTGCACTGCTGCCACCTCATTGTCTTATTAGATATTTGCATGGATTATCAGGTATAAAGGCGTTGCTAATATTTTCGCTAGTGAGTGTGTATCTATAGTAACAACACAATTTTTGTATCATTCAGGAGGTTACATCAGCTCTGAGTCAGTAACAGGCATGGGAAGGTAACTGCAGGGTATTGTGAGTGAAAATTTGTGCACCTTAATGTGTCTTCATTTGAAAAACATGCAACATGTCAATATTTTCTTAGACACAGTATACTCCTCTATGGTGTAGTGAATTAGTTTTTACCAGTGTGGTATGGATTACATGCTTTATACAGCGGCAAAAGAGAACACAAGTAAACACAGAAGTATAAACAAGGCTTTAAGAAGCAATATTCTTTGTTTTCCACCTAAAAATGTAAACCCCAAAAAACTCTTCAGTAAGTTTAAGGTTTCACAACTGCAAAATGATCTGAAAACAAATTTAACATCAGCATCACAAAACTGTATCTAAACTGTTGAAATTGACCTATCTCACTCATCACTTCTGCCAAGTTTTTCTTACATCCTGGAGTTAGATTGAACCACTGCTTAGACATAATGACAAGCATCTGTCTGGAAGGATGCCACACAATGAGTTAAAGGCTGCTGGAGGAGCTCAGGAAGCCATCAGTTAGTTCTTTTGCTCACTCAGTTGCAAAAGGAGGCTCTGGCCACAAGTAGAAGAGCATGGCCCCTTAATGAGAAAGTTGCATACCTGCCACAGCCAAGTGACCTTGGAGTTGGGTGTGGAGAAAAGGCAAGAGGTCAACTGATGCAGAGGATGATGATGGGGACCAGGATAACACAGGAGTCAAAAAGAGAGATTGTGAAGGTTGTTTTCTTTATTGAATAATTTAGATTTAAAGAGCAAATCCAATATGTACATGTTATTTAATAAAATGTATTTTTAAATAGTACAGTAACATTTGTGACGGATAGCTGCGGCCCTTTCCCAGCTGGTAGACCAATATATTGGAAAGGCCGGAGGAGCAGATGTGCACAGGACACTGCCTTCCCCAGAGTGCTACATAGTAGCGCCTCTCGGTTGCAGCGGCAGTTCAGATTCCCGCAGGGCTCCACAGGAGTTTTAGTTTGGCACAGCCTTGTTGGGTACCGTGGGGCCACCAAGGGGAGCTGCAGAGCCCTATTTGGGACTTATGCCACACCTGGGAGTGATTCCAGACCTCCCTAACGAGCCAACTGGAATACTTCCGGGTGCGATTTAAAAGGAGCTGCCTCACTTCATTCGGAGAGCCTGAGTCGGGAGGAAGACGGACAAAACTTGCCCATGGAGGAGTGAAGGCGGAACGAGGAAGAGAAAGAGAAGGAAAGAAAGTACTGTGTCTTTTGGTGCTTGGTCTGTTTTGAACTGTGAAGCAAAAGTGATTCCCTACTATAATAAACGTGTGCTGTCTGGCAAAACTTGTGCCTGCTTCTGTCTTTGTTTGGGTTAGGGTGGCTGGAGTGCCCTCTGGTGACCACACATTGTATGCATTTACAGATATATTTTTAATTAAACACTAAATGTAGTTGAATGAGGCACAGTGGTGCAGTGGTAGTGCTGCTGCCTCGCAGTTAGGAGACCTGGGTTCGCTTCCTGGGTCCTCCCTGCGTGGAGTTTGCATGTTCTCCCCGTGTCTTAATGGGTTTCCTCTGGGTACTCCAGTTTCCTCCCACAGTCCAAAGACATGCAGGTTAGGTGCATTGGAGATCCTAAATTGTCCCTAGTGTATGCTGGGTGTGCGTGTGTATGTGTACTGCGGAGGGCTGGCACCCTGCCTGGGATTTGTTCCTGCCTTGTGTCCTGTGTTGGCTGGGATTGGCTCCAGTAGACCCTGTGTTAGGATATAGCGGGTTGGACAATGACTGACTGAATGACTGACTGTAGTTCAATGAAAATGCAAAACACTATGCAGTATGCAGATAGAAATTTAAGTAAATACAGATTTATTTATAGACATTTTAATAGGTTAATAAGGTATTTAAACTTCTAAAACTAGTAATAAATAAATATCTGATGCTAGTGAATTTCACTAATTCCACAATCTCTTTCCAAAGATATGCAGTGATTTTGATGAAAGTGCCAGCAATGATAACTATACCTGCGAGATACTGAGAAGGAAAGGAAAATCAGGAAAAGCTGCAGTGCACACAGTAGTCTAGAAACTCTTCTTACCTGCACTTTGTCCATTAATGATCACCATCACAATAAAGATTTTCTTTGTTCCTGTCTAATTTCATTTGAATTTTAATGATAGTCACAAAGCTTTTGTTATGACCTATAAGTTGTGAAGGATTGCTGGCTTTCTACTCCGGCCCTCACCCCCAGGCCGCCAGGAGGAGCTCTCCCGACAGCATGAACGTGTCCCGTTACCATGGGGGCCTCCAGGAGTCGCTGTAGGGAGGTTGTCGGACTCTTATGTGCCCTATAACCCGGAGGTGCGTCAAGATCACATGACAGGAAGAAACGACGTGCCTCCGGGGTAAAGAAGAGTTTTTATATGACCCGGAAGTGTTCCTAGTCACGTGGACAGAGAGGACGAAACACTTCCGGATCAGGACTATAAAAGGACTATGGGAAATCCCAGATGGCGAGCTGAGCTGGGAGGAAGGGTGGCAAAGTGTCTGGGAGTGTGGAGGATTATTGTTATTGTTATTATTATTATTATTGAGTATTGTGGAGAGGAGGGTGCTTTGTGCACAATTATTATTATTAATAAATCATTATTTGGACTTTTACCTGGTGTCTGACGTCTAGTCTGAGGGTTCAAGGGGTCACGGAGACCTCAATCTGTCACAAAGTATAGTTATTTATTAAGACAAGTTAAACAGAAAAGCAAGTTATGTGTATCTTTTAGTACACACAATTAAACACAAGGCATGATGCAAAACCTGCTACTTTTACTACAATCACTTTGATGTTAAAAAAAAAAACACAAGCAAAACTGACAAATATGAAGCGTGAAGAAAAATCACTGTTAGTGATGAGCACTCAATGTGAATTAAACGTATATGGCAGAGTATTTCTTTGTGGAAAACTGAATTAAATACCAAAATGTTCAAAGAGTGATCCCATGGCAGTAGTTTAGTTCATGATATTTCTAATTTGTTTTCCTTTTTTGCACTGCCCGGTAAAACTGCACAATAGGTCTTGTCAGATCTGAGCTTAGTCACACATAGCTTAATGTCAGTGCTACTACCTGATACTTAGAGACTGCTTGAAATAGTGGAGAAATATCAGCATCACAATACTGTTTATTATGGGAAATCTGTGAAGAAATTTCCATCTAATGTCCAAGAAGTGAGATGTGGTTAGAAATGTTGTGTAGAACACTGACTGGTAGGTGCTAGAATCATAAGAACAAAACTAAAAGATAAAGTAAATCAGGTCAGAGGTCTGATATATGAAAACTTCACAGAATAATGAGGAAGACTAGGAGCTAAGAATTATGGTGTGACATAAAATAACATTCTCATATTCACTATGTCCAGGGTCAAGGGGCCCATCTCAGCACCCACTCACACACACCCACTAAAGGCCATCTTTAAGTCACCAATTAACCCAACAGACACGCAGACACATCTTTGGAGGATGTGGGAGGTGACGTCTAAGCCAGGTAACTGAATCCGAAAACCAGGTGTCACTTGTAATATAACGTTGCTTGGCAACACAATTTGATAAGGATCCAGCACACTACAATATCTCAGAGCACACAATATTTGCATAGATACTGCAGCACCATCTGCATCATCACCTGGTTAACCGTAT